>NC_055685.1:23764661-24064661 GCF_017639745.1 Melanotaenia boesemani
TCTGCTACAAAATTTAACAAACTTAAACTTACTGGGTAATGTTTCTGTAATGGGACAGACATGTTCTTTCTTACTTATCAAACCTTTAGACCAAACATCACTTGTATGAGTACTATTTGTACCATTGTTAATGTCTATAATCCTCATCTGTTACTTCAGATGGTAAAGTCAAGATGCAGCTTTTGCACATCTGCTTCAGCAGATGAGATCAATACAACACACAGATGCCTCACCACTGGTTTACTAAGCACGTTGTTAACAACGCTGCATAACTACGTCTTCCTCTGATGATTACTGCAGTTCTCTCATGAATATTTTCAGCAGGAAAATATGTTTAAAGTCCTACCAGAAAGCAGTAACCTCAAAATAGCACCAACAATGAAACTGTTTTACAAGCAACTCAGTGTGTCATGTCGTGCTTGCTGAAAGGATATGTTTTCCTTTTTTATTGTCTTTTTTTTTATTAATATAGAAGATGACACCAGTCTATAGGCCTTGGTATTCTCCTTCCAAGTGGTCTTCCAGTTTTTCTAATCTTTTCCAATGTGTCGGATGAAAATCAGCTGAATAAACCTGAAAATAAATGCTTTCATTCAGTGATCTCAATGTAAGCCTCTGTGACCTGGAAAAACCCTCTGTGACACTGAGAGGATCAAAGCAGATATTACAGCTCTCCCGCCTGAAATGATGTGACCCTCCTGATGTAGAGATTAGACACAGGAAAAGAATTATCTTGACAAGATTTCACAAGATCTTTCGTTTTGTGTAACTGAATCTGTCTCTAACTGATATTTATAGCAACGCTCATTCTATTAAAATCCAACATTAAGCTCAGAATTATTTATTTATTTTCATATTTTTTTTTACCTTTTTCTGTCCAGCATCATAGCAAGCAGAACGGTGGTGTGGCTGCTGTGTTCTGCTGAACAAATTTGCTTTGCCAAAAGGAGCTTTAAGGCCTTGACAATTTAGGTATTATTCTTTATAATTAGATTTGTCTGTTGCTGAATTTACATATTAATGCTGGACCTGACAAGGCTGGATCTGTGGCAGCGTGACTCAGTGGCGTCTTGTAGCCTGTGGGTTGCTGGTTTGATTGCCGGTGCTCATGTCGAGGTGTCCCTGAGCATGATACCGAACCCCTAACTGCTCCTGAAGGGTCATGGTTGACTGCCCTGCATGGCAGCTTCCGCCATCAGTGTGTGAATGTGTGTGTGAATGGGTGAATGTGACAATCATGTAAAGCGCTATATAAGGACAGTACAAACTATTTACAAGAGGGGTGGAGGAAAAAGAAAGGGGAGAGTAAACAGGAGAGGAAAAGAGTGAAAAAAAAAAGAAAAAAGGCACAAGGATACATCAGATAGAAATTGACAGCATCAGCTGTTCAGTCTAAACAGGAAAATCCAGCTGCTACACCTGTAAAGAAACAAAAAACCATCCACAAGAAAACAAAGCCGACAATCATCGGGAGCACCTGCAAAACAACAAACTGGCTGGGAAAAAAATATATATTTATATGAATCACAATAACAAAAATAAACATCAGCAACACAAAGGAAAAACATTAACATAATCGTAGTTGTTGGTGATTAAACCCACAAGACAGCACAGCGACTGTATCAGCATGGAGGTTAGTAAATATGGGGGCAAAATACTAGGTAGGAGGACCAAGTGTCCCTGGATGGCCACCTACCATGGGCCAGTGAATAAAGAAAACAGTTATTGCCTTAGAGCTGCAGTCAGGGATATTACTGGCTATCTTAAGATGTTCTATTATTATTCACAAGAAACAATGCTGCTTGGTCATCCAAAATTCCCAAGTGTTTGATTTTTTAAATTGTGATGTCACATGACAGGAATCTGATTATGTTATTGTTTAGTCTTATTTAAGTCAAACAATGGTCAGGAGTCTGAGGGTCAGAGATTTGAGGTTTCACCTCAGACAAAAGAAGTTTTAAGAATGATATTGGTGGGAAAGTGAAAAAGCAATGCAATTAAGCCATTTAAAAATTAATTATATATTAAACGGTCTACTTTTAGATTCTGAGTCAGACGATTTTCCACTTCCAACCAGCTGCAGCAAAAAGTTATCACCTTTTTCTCTTTCCTCTTCCTCCAATTATGTCACCTCCACTTCTGATTCAGGCCAATAGATTTATGCGATAAAGTGATGATCAGCATAACAGCACAGCTGGATCTGAGTTACAAAAAAGGCAAAAAATAAACCATTCACTTTAGATTGACGGGTTGTCCCAGCTGACAGCTGTTAGGAAGACATGACTGCTGAGTGTGAAAACAGGCAACACTGGATCGGTTGACCAGTGGAACATCTGAGTCCAAACTTCATCTTCAATTGTTCATCGTTTCAGTTGAAAGACTTTAATCTCCTCAGCGGAAATAATTGGGAGGCAGTGGTGGAGTTAATTGTGCTTTCCAATGATGAATCATCAGGAAGCGTTGGTGAACCCTCTCTGAGCATACACACTATACACTCCAACATGTGCACAACCTCATGCAGGCAAACTAAAATCACATGCATGGTCTACAAAGTGCATAAACTATATGTGCAGGATTCTTTACTTAAGTATCCACGGTGGCAACACATAGAGATCAACACTAACATTTACATGTATGCTGTGTCACACACAAGCACAGATATGTGGCAGTCCCTCTGCTCACATCATTCTCATCTTGACCCTCTCACACCCTCTCTGATGCACTACTTTGTCTGATTCAAAGGATTAAGAAGCAAATTAGTAAAGCTCTCACGGCAGGTATTACCACACTGGGAACTGGAAGGAGAAGAAATCCCCCTGTCTCCTGTTCCAAAAGGAGGATTTCTCCCTCATTGTCGTTGGTTTGAGAGCAAAGGCTGTGGGGTGTTTATGGAGGGCTGCTTATGTGGTAATTTTGGCTCAGAAACAATGCTGCGCTGTCTAAATAAGGGTAATGGGGGAAATAACGGAGGGAATGTTTTGCCCTCAGTGGGTGTGTATTTATTTTTACATGTTACACACACGCATTCACAGTGAGGTGACATCATGGCATCACTTTGAAGGCCACACTAGTTTCCAGATGAAGGAGGAAGCATTGAATTAACTCTAAATCAGGATGCTTTGTGTAATTGTAATGAGTACCAGGACACAGTCTGACACCATAATGTGTGATAAATCTGTCTTTTTATTGAAAGATTTACAACATAGGCCTCAATGTTTCATCAGAAGCAGACATGCCTCAGTAGCATTTAAAAATTGCTTGAACAGTTATTAAAAATATACTTTTTTGCAACAATTTCCCAAGAATATTTATAGTTGATATAATTTAAAATTTAATATTAACAGTAGCCTATCATTTACTCTGCAGTTCTCCTCTTTCAGTGATGTCTTCTGCCAAACTCTTTGTTTTACTCTGTTTGCATCAGTTGTTTTTAGAAATTTTCACTGCCTTCAGGTTAGTCAGGTGTGCTGAGCCCAGTGCCGGAGGTTTTTAATCTCACTATGATGCCGCAAGTCTTTGTGGCACAGAACAAAAATAACAATGTTTTTATTTGCTCTATTAGTTTATTTACCACTAATAATATCACAGCAAAGAAACAGTCAAAAAGTGATGATTTGTTTGTATCAGTTACAAAGTAATGAATTCAGAACTAAACACACTTCTTATGGTAGATGTCTAGGGCGTGAAATACTCCAATCTTCAGTTGTTATACTAGAAATATGTAGCAGACATTGAAAGTGTATTGAGTAGGAAGATTAATTAAATTAATCAAACATATACATGTCCCGACAGGGAATTAATCTGTAGGATATAGGAACGTCTCTTTTAAAGTCAAAAGAAAGCCATTTAGAGATTTATTTTAAATGGGACCAAGTTATATTTGTCACACATGTAAGAAGGCAAAAAACTGTGTTTTACTGAATTGTGGAGTTTGAATATTAAACTAGTTTTCATTGGTTTGTGTTCAGGACTTTTAGGACAAGTCTAAAATTGCAAACCCATGATGCAGGTGGATTGTGCATTTGAGGCAAACACAAGCAACCCCACCTGCACAGACATAACTGAATCAGTTTTGTGAATCATAAATTCAGCAACACCACAGTCTGTGAGATTTCAGCAGTGCATGTTGGAGGTCCGACAGTAGCACAGCAAACTAAAGTTTCACCACAGTTATTTATTTTGTGGAGAGCTGCAGTGATAAAGTGCATTTAAATGATCTCAGATGCCCATTTTTTTACAATCTTTTACCAGATTAGATTTCATTAGGTTAGGCTAGCTTCACCTCATTTAATGGAAACTGAACATTGCTGCTGAGTTAATATTGCACCATTGATCCAAACCTACCAGTAATTAGGGGGGGGGGGTTCCAAAACGATTACCCAAGTTCATTATTTTTGGCACAGGGAATAAAATTTAAGCATACTTGTGAGTGTTTATGAGTTAATTATACAGTCTTTTTATCTGCTTGCCAACTTGCCAGAAGCTGATGGCAGGAAGACAGAGATTCACTTGTGTTGAGACATGAAGTGGCCTGACTCTGCACCCCTTTTTCATCAGATCTCATTATTATCCACCATATGACTGTGAAGAAGTCATTAAAAGTCCTACACAAGCGTTAAACAAGCCTGAGCTTGAGGGGCTGAACATGAACAGGTTGAGGCCAAACTACAGAGTCTATGGAAGCTGATGACAGGCTTTAATCTGTGTTGAGACACAAACTTATGGTTTATTTAACTAGAAGCACTCAAAGAGTGCAGACCTCTGCCAAGCCATAGAGTCACTCACATGAGAAAAATCCCAAAAAGCCCAACAGCCGACCCAGTTATGAACCCCATGCCAACACTAATATATAAACTTTTAATACCATCTATTTCCATCATTAGGATATAAGCCATATCTTTTAGAATCCTTGACCCTGGAAACATACCCTTAGACACCAGATGAAGCAAATGACTTTAACAGTCTTTAAGTTATTGAAAAAAAATGCATTTTTCTGGTACCCCTCGGTTAATGAAAGAAAAACTCATAATGGTCACAGAAATAACTTGAATCTGACAAAAGTAATAATTAATAAAATTCTATGAAATTTAACCAATAAAGTCAGACATTGCTTTTCACCCATGCTTCAACAGAATTATTTAAAAAAAAAAACTCATGAATCAGGCCTGGACATAAATGATGGTACCCCTAAAAAAGACTGAAAATAATGTGACCAAAGGGACATGTTAATCCAAGGTGTGTCCACTAATTAGCATCACAGGTGTCTACAATCTTGTAATCAGTCAGTGGGCCTATATATAGGGTTACAGGTAGTCACTGTGCTGTTTGGCTTCTAAAGAGATTAAAAGTGAACTTCAAGCTCAAGGAACATCAGTGTCAGATCGCACCATCCGTCGTTGTTTGAGCCAAAGTGGACTTAATGGGAGACGACCAAGGAGGACACCATTGTTGAAAACAAATCATAAAAAAGCCAGATTGAAATTTACATGCTGACAAGCCCCAAAGCTTCTGGGAGAATGTCCTATGGACAGATGAGACAAAAATGGAACTTTTTGCCAAGGCTCATCAGCTCTATGCTTACAGATGGAAAAATGAAGCATATGAAGAAAAGAACACTGTCCCTACTTTGAAACATGGAGGAGGCTCTGTTATGTTCTGGGGCTACTTTGCTGCATCTGGCACAGGGTGTCTTGAATCTGTGCAGGTACAATGAAATCTCAAGACTATCAAGGGATTCCAGAGAGAAATGTGCTGGCCAGTGTCAGAAAGCTTGGTCTCAGTTGCAGGTCATGGGTCTTGCAACAGGACAATGACCCAAAACACAGCTAAAAACACCCAAAAATTGCTAAGAGGAAAACATTGGACTATTCTAAAGTGGCCTTCTATGAGCCCTGACCTAAATCCTATTGAGCATCTTTGGAAGGAGCTGAAACATGCCGTCTGGAAAAGGTTCCCTTCAAACCTGAGACAACTGGAGCAGTTTGCTTATGAGGAGTGGGCCAAAATACCTGCTGAGAGGTGCAGAAGTCTCATTGACAGTTACAAGAATCATTGGATTGCAGTGATTGCCTCAAAAGGTTGTGCAACAAAATATTAAGTTAAGGGTACTTTTTGTCCAGGCCTGTTTCATGATTTTATTTTTTTAAATAATTCTGTTGAAACATGGTTGAAAAGCACTGTCTGACTTTCACTGGTTAAATTTCATAGAATTTTATTCATTATTACTTTTGTCAGATTCAAGTTATTTCTGTGACCGTTTTGAGTTTTTCTTTCATTAACCGAAGGGTACCAACAATTTTGTCCACATCTGTATATGTCCTTCTGAAAATAACTGAATAACTCAGCAGATAATATCTTTTTAAAAACTCCTGTTTGAGGATCAGTCTGCAGCTCCAGACCTCTTGTTCACATATGGTCCCTCCTGCCTTCAGAAGGACCAGCATAGCAGCAGCTAAACCCTACTGTTCAAAACATGAGAGCACACACCAGGGGTGCAGGAAACCAGGAGCAGTTTTTGTAAAATAATATCTATTAAAAAGCAAATTAGTATTATATTGTGTAGTACATTTTTAAAAACACCTTTTTTTTTTTTTTTTTTTTTTGCTTTTCAAGACTTTCTAAAGTTTCTTGGAAACAGACCACCAAGTTGGATTTAATCATTTGAGTAATCCCAGGGTTCATCACCACTCCAGCAAATCATTACACAAAAAAAGCAGGTGGAGTTAGGGTTAGGGGTTAGGGTTATTTTATGCTGATAAATTGCAGATTTCTATCATTTCTTAAATGATTGGAATAACTGTTCATTTAGGAGTGTAAAAATAACTAACTTCCACTTATCATGAAACACAGTAAGATAACACACTGTTGCAAACCCACAGCATATATGGAGCAATTCTATACACTGCATAGAATTCCACATGAAAAAATAACTGGCTACATGGCGAAAATGAACCAAAACTTTACCTCAGAAGTCAATGAAATTTATCCATCATGTGACCAGAAGGTGTTCCATGAATGATGGTGTTGGGGACTGGTCTGTAGCAGCCTATCCCAGCAGCTACTGGAGGCCTATTAGACTCTTTCACAGGGCCCAGATGAAAACCTTTTGTTATGAAAATCAAGATATTGATAAAAAGAACAAAGCTGTACTCTGTATTTTTATTCAATCAACTAATGAATTACATGTCATCTGTAAAAATAGAAATTATGCCCCATGTCGCAATTTTACAGCATTGAAAGTGATGTTTTTGACCTTTATCCAAGTCCCAAGGAATCCAAAGTACTGAGTTCTTCTTCGACAAAGCAGTAGGTGAAACATGAACATAGACTAAAGTTTTCAACACACTATTCTTATTGATTTACAAATGTTTGGTTTGTCAATTAATCAGTTTGACATTAATTATAATCAAATGAATTACTTTACGTGATAACCAGCCAGGTATGGTAATCTACTAATGTGAACATTTGATTGTTTAGGTGTTTATCCAAAAAAATTAATGTGATATAATAAAACACTGAACAGATACAAAGCTATACTGAGTTTAAAAAAATATTTATTTTAATCAAAATGCTGAATATCAAAATAATTTCTTATAACTTTCGATTGACTTTAAAAGACTTTTGAGTCACGTGTCCAATATTTGTCTCTTACCACAAACCTTCCAAAGAAAGTGGACACACTAATTTTTAGAGTCCAGCTTGAAAAGATTAGTCACTACTTGTCATTGCTCCGACATTAGTGTATCTAGAGTTTGTCATAGATTGGAATGAGATTTACTGGACTTTATTTGACTTGAGCCATATCACAACTGTAAAAAGCTTTTAATGGCTCAGTGGTGATGCATTATAGCTTTTTATGTTTGTTTTAGCTGTTAAGCTGCATTAAGAGTTGTAATTATTTCATAACTTCACTACAGACAACACACACATACAGGATGGCCTTGTCTCACTGGTAGACGCTTCCTGTTTCTTTATAAATGTTATGGCTGCCCAGTGAACAGGGCAATGCTGCAACCTTGATATGTTTTACACACACACACCATGCTACACTTGCTGTGTACCAGCAGATGCTCACATTTGTGTTGATTCTTTTAAATTATATTAATTTTTGTTCTGAAAAATGTTTGTTGTCTTAGAATACAATAAGATAAACACAATAACAATAGGTAAAAGTGTAAAGTAGGAAATTACATAACCTGCGAGGAAGGAGTGATTAAATGCAGAAGCAGGATAAAACGTATTAAATTCACTATTAGCGACTGAGACAATGCTGCCCTCTGGAGGCCATAATGTTAATTGCAAGAATGAGAAAAGGTTCTTCATCCTTATCTAAGTTGAATTTACTCATTTAGATCACAAAACAAACTGCTCAGCAAAACCAACATGTTCCATGTACACATCATTTGCTTTTCATTTTCAAGCTAGATTCATAAATTATGCTGAAAATTGTGTTGTGTGTCATGTATTTTTTTTCCCTGAAATCACTGACTAACTTTCATTGCCCCTGTGGCTCACTGGCTTGAGCCTGTGACCAGTAAACTTGAAAATAAATACTCCAATCCAGTACAGACCCTTCTTTGCCTCTTTTGGATGAGGAAGAAAACAAATGTTCAGTGACAAATCTGCAGCACCTGTTTGCCTCAGCAGAATTTTTGTTTTATTTTTACTATTTTTTTCTTGGAATTTCATGACCTGACAGTGCTGTTTATTTGTTTTAAAATGAAGTTTTTGCTTGACCAAACCTGCCTTCCTCCTGCCTGTGGGTCCACTATCGTCACCGCTTCATGACAGACTATTGGAAAATACACTTTAACTCACATGGGGTGGAAATTATTGGCAATTAGCAAGATGCCCCCAATAAAGGAGTGGTTCTGCAGGTGGTGCCCACAGACCACTTCTCAGTTCCTGCTTTCTGGCTGATGTTTTGGTCACTTTTCAATGCTGGCGGTGCTTTCACTCTAGTGGTAGCATGACACGGAGTCTACAACCCACACAAGTGGCTCAGGTAGTGCAGCTCATCCAGGCTGGCACATCGATGCGAGCTGTGGCAAGAAGGTTTGCTGTGTCTGTCAGCGTAGTGTCCAGAGCATGGAGACGCTACCAGGAGACAGGCCAGTACATCAGCAGACGTGGAGAAGGCCATAGGAGGGCAACAACCCAGCAGCAGGCCCACTACCATGCAAGGAGGAACAGGAGGAGCACTGCCAGAGCCCTGTAAAATTACCTCCAGCTGGTGATAAATGTGCATGTGTCTGCTCAAATGGTCAGAAACACACTCCATGAGGGTGGTATGAGGGCCCAACATCCACAGGTGGGGGTTGTGCTTACAGCACAGTGCAGGACGTTTGGCATTTGCCAGAGAACACGAAGACTGGCAACTTCCCCACTGGCGCCCTGTGCTCTTCACAGATGAAAGTAGGTTCACACTGAGCACATGTAACAGACGTGACAGAGTCTGGAGACGCCGTGGAGAACGTTCTGTTGCATGCAACATCCTGCAGCATGACCAATTTGGCAGTGGGTCAGTAATGGTGTGGGGTGGCATTTCTTTGGGGGAGCGCACAGCCCTCCATGTGCTCGCCAGAGGTAGCCTGACTGCCTTTAGGTACCGAGATGAGATCCTCAGACCCCTTGTGAGACCATATGCTGGTGCAGTTGGCCCTGAGTTCCTCCTAACGCAAGACAATGCTAGACCTCATGGGGCTGGAGTGTGTCAGCAGTTCTTGCAAGACGACAGCATTGATGCTATGGACTGGCCCACCCTTTCCCCAGACCTGAATCCAATTGAGCACATTTGGGACATCATGTCTCGCTCCATCCACCAACACCACGTTGCACCACAGACTGTCCAGGAGTTGGCAGATGCTTTAGTCCAGGTCTGGGAGGAGATCCCTCAGGAGACCATCCGCTACCTCATCAGGAGCATGCCCAGGTGTTGTAGGAAGGTCATACAGGCACATGGAGGCCACACACACTACTGAGCCTCATTTTGACTTGTTTTAAGGACATTACATCAAAGTTGTAAGCCTGTAGTGTGTTTTTCTACTTTAATTTTGAGTGTGACTCCAAATCCAGACCTCCATGGGTTAATAAATTTGATTTCCATTGATATTTTTTGTGTGATTTTGTTATCAGTACATTCAACTATGTAAAGAACGAATTGTTTAATAAGATCATTTCATTCATTCAGATCTAGGTTGTGTTGTTTTAGTGTTACCTTTATTTTTTGAGCAGTGTATATTATCTACTTTGTCTCTTTTACTGAGACCAATGGTGTCTAATACAGGATGTGGGAGCAGAGCTGAGAACAGAGCTGGTTAGCTGTTAAGTAGTTCAACTACAGGGTATTTGACATGTATTTCTTTCTAAGAGTTTTTATAGAGATAACAAAAAAATTATTTATACAATTATCTTTCTAGAAACAGATTTATGCTTTACTTAATAAATTATCATCAACAGCAAGCTAACACTTGTTTTACTTTGGTGTATTTGGGGATGTATGGAGGTCTTGCTGGGTCAGTGCTGGACAAGTTCATTCTGTTTTGTGGTCGGACCTTCTGTTATGTTATGCAAGGACCCCTCACAGACAGAAAGCAGAACAACCTTTTGTTGTAATCACAGAAACCAGGAGGAATTGTCTTATTGTAGATGAGAGCGTGCAGATAATCCACGATCCATGGAGCCAGGAAGGGAGAGAGGACAAGTCCTTGCGGGCATAAACATGACAAGGAGTGAACGCTGTGCTGGGGTATATATTGCAGGGTGAATGAATGGCAAAACAGGTGTAGGTATTCAGGAGTCCTGAGACTGACAAGCTGGAACAGGTGCAGACGATCAGGAGAGTAATTACTGGGGAGTATGGCTGGACAGAGTGTGACAGAAACTGGTGCATGTGTGACAGGAGTCTGGACAATTTGGTCTGGTTTGGTAGTTTTCCAGTTGTTGCTCACACAAGCACATCCCAGGAAGAGGCTTTCTGCTAGAGATGCATTGTCCCAGTAAGAAATTTGAGGGAGAAGGTCCTGGTGAAAAGCTTTCTGGAGCATCCAGGAGGCACCGTGTGATACAGAAATTATTCTATATTTCTTTACCATTCAAGTGAATGCTCTCATACCCACAACCCTCAGCCAGAGTTTAGCTGTTTTGTGTCAACATTTATCTATTCATGTTTGAGGCCTGATAAAAGTCTTTTTTTTCTGATTCTAACAATCTCTCAAGCCTCAAAGTGCAGTTTGATCCCACAGAAGTGATGGCGGCTCAGAAAGTCACTGTGACCTGCCGTACCAGTTTTCCTCTTCCTGGTAACACAACCTACTTATGGTACATGAACAGTCGATCTCTGACCCTGCCACAGAGCCAAAGCAAAACCTGGTTCTAGATCTGGTAAACAAGCTACTACTCCTGTGTTGTCAAAGATATAATCTCCACTGCGAAGACTATCACTGTCCAAAGTAGCACAAGAGTATCAGCTTCTGCAGCTTCCTGTGTTGCTCTTAAGTCTCCTTGCAGTCGTTAACTCTGTAAACATGAAATGTTTAAAGTAATTGTGCTTTTGTGCATGGTTCTTATTCTGTGTTCCTCAGGCATTATTGATGCTTTAGCAAATCAGGAAAAAATAACGTAAATCCATCCATCATCTAAACCCACATATTACACATGCAGGGTGCTGTTAATATATTAATATATCATCAGTACCATTAGAAAATATATTTTCTTAAATTTAAAGACAGTTTTAACTAACACTATTTCACTATGTCAGCAAATTAACTTATTTTTTCTGACAGCTTCTGCAAGTTATTTACTGGTATATAAAGTAAAAGTTTGATAGTTTTTATTTTGATGTCAGTAAGGGGGTCAGTAGCTATTTCTATGTGATGTAAAATTACAGCTTGCATGTGCAAGCCAGGTCCATTAAAGGTGTTTATTCTTTAAAAAAATCTATTTGATCATGTACATTAGAGACTTGAGATTTTCAGCCAAAATTCAAAGCTGCTTATTGCCACACATAAAATTCAAATAATTCAAGGGAAATTCAAGGAAACTAGATATATAGAAGAAATTAAAGAGGATTTCCATTGCTTAATATAATAACAGCAAAACTTTTACATGTGCTCGGGACTCATTGCTGGCCTGTTTAAAAGAGCATTGTTCTGCTAAAACACTGACGACCTTTACCTAAAAGCAAAATTTTTGATACCAGGTAACACATCTCTTTGAAAATACCATAGAAAACCTTTGATTTAATTATACCCTAAATATATTGTAGTGTAATGTATCAAGCACCAACAGCAGTGACTGTAGAAATAAGGATATGCCACATCACCACAAATCACAAATCAGCTCATAAAAATATATATTCAAATATGTTCATGGTGTTGGGAAGACCAAGTTATTTTACTATTAACACAGTAGGAATTCACCAACAATAGAAACATGCTTTCATCAAGTTTAGTACAATCTTTGTGTAAATAGTTCATTTATTGCTATACTATTATACACATCAGTTATTAAGTCAAATACAAAAAAAAGTAAAATAAAATAAAAATAGAAATAAAAACTGGCTGCTTGTTCGTATAGCGAAAGTAGCAGCAGGTCTCAGGTTCATTTGTTCTTCAAGTTAGGTTGACAACCGACAACGCTAAACCTTCATCGCTCCAGTTATAACAATACATGATAAATACAGGCTCAAGACAAAAAACAGTTACAAACACTGAAGTGCAACAGTGGGGAATGTGCATGTTATTTGTCAGGCTACGTATAGTTTTTAAAGTCAGTATAAATAATTTAGAAAGGTTTTAACAAGCTGCAGAAAGAAGGAAGGAAATGGTACAGAAACAAGGCAGCACAGGCTCTTCATTATCATCATCTTCATCCAAGCGGCACTACAGAGTGACACAGATTTACTGGTACTGGAGGGTTCCCTTTGATCCAATGGCCTTCGAGACAATGTCGATATTAAGTGGCTTTGTGGTTGCTTTGGTGAAAAAGTAGAGACACGGGAAGAAGGAACAAAGGGCAGAGTTACAGTTTTATTCCACTAAACTGGGAACTTCAAAAGTATCCCAACACAGTAAAGAGGAGGATGACGGTTAGCTAACACTGTTACAGTGAGCATGTGTGCTACTTCAGTTCATTTCAGTTTCACTTTCTTTGACATGTCCTACTGTGTGCAGAGGTCAAAGAAGGGAAAGCTCTACAAATTGTGCTTCAAAGGGTTAAAAACAAACATCACACCCGATAAACACAGCAGAGAAAATATCAGTGGTAGGGTCGCATGATGCTACATAGCCTGACCTTTCAATAAATCAGTATTAAGCCATTTCCTGTGCTAGTTTTTAGTGCCCATGTTTCAAACATCTGCTACTGAACACTCATTTAAGTTTAAATATTGAGGTCACTGTTATTTATTTATATAAAAAAAAAAAAAAAAAAAAAAAAAAAAAAAACATCAAATCAAGGCAGACATGTCAAGCGGCCACTTGGCTCATGAATCTTAGTATCTCCTCCACTTAATAGTTCATTCTTGCAGCGCTGCTGTGATTTACTTGCACTTTTAGTTGTCCAGTAGTGTTTTTGCTAAAGACTGGAGGACCTCCCTCTTCTCATACAGGTACATCTGGGTTTCCCACAGCATGTCCACCAGAACCGCGTCGCTCACCTCGTCCAGCATCACCTCCTGAGACAGCTGAGGACTCAGCCTGCACAAAACACAAATATGTTATTTGTAAAGTTTCAGTCCATTACAAATAATACCTGGAAAAAAATGGAAAAGTATACATCTAAGTAAATACTAAGTATAGAACAGGGTTTGAATGAAAGAGTGTACATAATCTTGTGTTATTATTCCCATTCAAACAGAAAAATTTAGTCAAATGATAAATATTAAACAGTTTATTTGCATTTGTGCTTTTGTGTGATACAGCTGTACCGCTAACCAGACAGCAGCATGGAGAAACCTCGTATCTGCTGCCACTGACAGCAGAATGTCTCTGGACTGGTGACATTGGGCAGTGGCCCACAGTTACCGATGCAGACAAATTATCTGTCAATCTTGAAGTTATTTTGTTTTTGTGTTAGTTAGGCATCGGTTACAATAGATTGTTTAGTTGTAGTCCATCACTGCAGACCAATGATCCTAATACATTAAATATTTATTTGTTTATTTCATCAATCACCAATCAGCTTGTGATGAGCAACAAAATGCAAACCCATGTCTCTCAGATAGGTTATGAGCAACTGGGAATGTCACATGCCTGCACACAGTGACACAATGCGTCCATGTGTGTGTTGCTCCTGACTAACATCTACCACTGGTTACGCCAATTTCATAGCAGTCTTCTGAAAATTAGAAAAAAAATTTTTTTACATGACCCACAGGGAGAATAAAGTTACCAAGTCTGATTTAAGGGTCATACTTCAACATGATCATCACAGCATCCAAAGTGTAAGAGCAGAATCTCTCCATGTCTCAGCCCAGCATGAAATACAACTTCTTCAGGTTTTGTAAATTAGACATTTTTCTGATCTGCTGTATGCACAGTTTCCACATTCAAAGATGAAAACACACATTTCATGTTTCATGTTCTAACAATAAAACATATCACGCAAATTTCAATAATGCCAAATTTTACAATAATCTGTTAGGTTAGAACTAAAGTTCATGTTTTCTCCCTTGTATGTCAGGTCTACGCTTAGTAACATTTCGCAATATCTCCCAAATGAGTCATTTCCTCTCAGCAGCAGGGCAGGCCCTTGCCTCTTAGTCCATTTGCAATAACTGGCATAATAATCATGACTTACTGCGCCATGTTAAGCTTGACAGCAACATGGAAATGCAGAATTTAGTGTCAGATTGACAACTTTTCACTGAAACTTACCCTGCTGTTGTTGCTGGGAATAAAATCCGTTGTGGTAATATTCTTGACCCACTCCTATCAAACATCCCTGTCTGCCCACCCAGGGAATCTGTGTAACCCAAGAGGGCTCAGACAGGAGCAATCTTTGTGAATTAAAGCTCTGTTTTCTTCACACTCAGTTTTTTTTTCACAACAGAAGTTTTCCACTGCTGTTATAGAGCAACTAAGAACTGTGCAAGTCCTCCCAGATTTTCTTGACATTGTTAAGAAGTAATTCACAGTCTTAAGAAAGTTATCCGATTCTCTTCATAATTACTTTTGACAGACACACAAGCACTACTGCAAAAATGGCAGACAGTCTACCTCCGGTATTTGCCTGGATTAGTCTATAAATAAGAGAGATTTCTAGGTAATGGCTGTAGATTATAAGTACCATGTCTTTTAGTGAGTTATGTGATAAAACTGCAGATATGCTTTGTTTAATCTGGTCATTTTCAAGACGCCACATCTGTTTTCGGACTCAGTGTGTTACCATGCTCCTCTGCTTTTGTAGTCCTGTTTTCTGAACCTCATCAAACACACAAAAAGCAGACAAATATCTTTTTTGTCATTTAACATGATAAATAATTTGAGTTATAGCACCTCAATGGAAGGGAAAACAAGATCATGCCTAACACCAGCTGACCTGTGGTAGATGGTGTCGATCATTTCACACCAGGCTCTGGCCCTGTCCACTGCACAGCCGTCAGAGTCTGTACACTGCCCAGTCAGAGAGACCAGTGTCAGAAAGATGAAGCAAATATAAATCATGCAAGAACTTTGTTTGTATGCTATCAAGAACAAAATTATATGACACTGAGATTAAAAAGTGAGAGGCAACTATTTTAATCCAAAAAGAAGTGCACTCACACAATCTACCAGCATTTTGCCCAGCTCCTTTGCTCCTACAAAAGACTTGGCCAGCTCCAGAGGGTTGGAGGGACGGAAAACATCCACAGAGTTCACCACCACCTGAGGGGGTTTACCTGGAAACACACAGGTAGACAATTCAAAACATGAAACACCTGTGAGGAAATTCAAAGTTGTCATCAGCACAGAAAAGAGAAGAGCAGCTTCCTTGATTCTAACTTTAGTTGCATTACTTAACAGTTATACAGTATCCGACAAATAAATCATTCCACTCACAGCAGCATAATGTCATCTCCAACTGTAGATTGTATTTGTTATATATAATTATAAATTCAAGTTCCTTTTGTAACATTTATTACATACAGTGTAAAGATAGCTGACATGGACAATGTGTGCATTCATGTGTGCAAACTAATTCAGGGAAGGATGCAAAAAACTTTCAGTATTACAAACAGATCCTGATGCTTCATTTGGTGAGGGACCCACCTGTACCAAGAGAGACGACTATACCCAACTTATTGGTGTCCTTCTGATAGCCCTGACAGACAGAAGGAAAAAAAAAGCAACAGTAAGATAAATGAAATACTTATAAATACAACTGCATTAGCAGAGAATTAACTTGTTGGAAGAAATTAAATAAATGAAACTGGGATGCAATAGTGGATGTACCAACCTCAGCCTTTAAGCCCTTGTTGTATTGGTGGATCTCTGTCATGGCGTCTAGTGTTGGGTTATTCGCCAGCAGCCCTCCATCCAGAAAGCGACCCATTGGTCGGAAGTAGGTAGGAGCAGCACCACTGGAGCGAGCGGCTCTCCACACCAGTTGTTCTGACATAAAGACAAAGGTTTAAATGGGTCAACAATGTGAGTCTGAGCAAAGGTTTGAAGTTTCATTGCAAAAAAAGAACTTTAGTTCAGATTCCAGTGTGAAACATTTAGGTTGATCGATTTTAACAAGTGCAATACAGTATTCATAACTATGCCCCTCCACCAGCACCACCAGTGTAGGATTACATGAAAATATTCTAGTTTTTCCTTTCTTGTTAACTTAAAATAAGCTATTTATTAAAAAAAAAAAATCCCTGTCCTTGCAACTATACCACGTTGCAGAAAGGACATGTCAACAGGTGTTTTATGATTTTAATGGCCGTTATTATTTTTCCTTCAAACTCGAGATGACAGGCAAAGCTGGGGGACTGCAATTCGCTAATTATGCCGTAAAATTTCCCTACATCCTGTTGTACATAATGAACCTTTGATTATGTATTAATTTTATTTGGTCAGAATTTAGAACAAATAAAATTATGATGAAAATCTGTAGAAACAGTCTAGTGAAGAATAATTTATTATTACACATATGTCAGTACTTCTCTGCAGCAAAAATAAATCAAAGTTTTACTTATGTAATTAATGCAGCCAAGACTCATGTTAGTAGCGAGAAGCAGATGGATGTATTAAGCAGCTTAAAATGTTTTTTACGCTTTTCCAATAAATCTAATGGGAAACATCTGACTAGTAGTGCAAGTCTGACAGAGACACCAGAGGATTCAGTCTCTTTCTAACAACAGCTCTGAACCAATAATTCTGCATGTTAGCCCATAGTGATGACATCCTTCGTTAAAGCTGATAGTGCTGACTGACATTTAATTGAAAAGATTCTTTAATAATTTTACTTTTCATCTAGTGTTATAAAGCCAACAATCAGCTGCTAAAACATGTTCCACCTGACCCTCAGTGCTGATGTCAGAAAGATTTATACAGATTTAATATCCTCAACAGTCTTCTTTAGAGGTGATTAGTTTTTTCAAGACTTCCGTCTGTATGGAAATGCACTCAAACGTCCACACACCTTCATCTGTCACCTTCCTACGCTTTCTGGGTGGCTCTTCTGTGTATCCTACTATCAACACATCCTCATCCTCCCATCCTGTAACAATAACATGACTGGCAAGTTTGCACTTCACTTTTCCTCTAATACACAGACGTTTACATCCAAGGACGTCTACAGAAGGCTAAAAGATTTGCTTGGTCATTTTGAATTACCCTGTGGGATAGTAAGAGGCATAAAGGTGGCAGCAGTGGTGTATGGGGGCTCTCTGCGGACGGATGGGGGGTTGTAGTTCCTGAAGATGTGTAGCTCGCCTGGATGTCTGTCAGCTAAGACACTGGTCACCATCACCCTGTGCAAAGAAAAGTAACATCACATAACTGGAGAGAAATAGGCTAAATTAAAGTGGATTCGTCAGCATTTGTGTTCACAAATAAAATGTCTTTAAAACTTGAAAATAAATGCAAAGATTTTTAAGCAGCTCCGTCTTTTTATTTATTTTTTTCTTCTTTTGAGGTACTGTGGACCAAAAAAAAAAGTAAGATGTTCACTAAATTAGCATAGCAGCTAAAACTTTCTAAAGGGGAAACAATCGCAGCAAAACAGCAGACAATAAATGGGGCAGAAATATTGGAAAGTAAAAAAGTACTACAAATAAAGAACCTCTGACTGAATACCAAATATTTCAAGTGAACTGTTTTCTGCCTCTTCCATAAGGAAATATTTTGACATTAACTTCTACCTCGGGTACTGGATGTCTGTCATTTTAGTGTTTTCTCCAAATTCGTTCTTGAGGAAATCCTCCAGTGGCATTGTTTCATAAGGTCTTGACCCTTTGAATACTTGCTCTTTCATCCTGAAGTATAAGCAGCGTAAGTACTCCATGGACTTCCCTGCATGTAAAAAAACACAATGTCATCATTGATCTGAGGGCACATTACAAAAACATGTTCAAGTTTAAAACCAAAAGAAAACACACCATGGATTATGGCAAGAGCGAGGATTCCTCCCGTGCTTGTGCCAGCTATCCAGTCGAACAGCTCTCTGGTGGGTCGACCCGCCTCTCTCTCCAGAGCGATCAACATCTGGATCAACACCAGGCCTTTAATACCCCCACCATCCAGACACAGCAGCCTGTCCATCCTGTAGGAGGGACATGACAAGACGAGGAAGAATTTTCAGATCAAGGAAGCTTATGTTTCCAAAAAAAAGCAAAAATCATCTAATCAGAACTATAAATAAAATCATCAAGGCTTCCTGGTTGATAAATCTGTCCTATGTAGGTTATTTGGATTATGAAAGGGAATGACTCATATTTATTATTTTAAAAATAAACAAGACCTTCCCATTTCAATCCATCAATGAAAATAACAAAAACTAAATACCAAGTTATTCTAATAGATTGCTGTTCTTTACATATTTTTGTTTTCACCAATTTTTTAAATAGTTCTCTCATCAACAAATACAGAAAGTACATAATATTCTTTATATGAGCATATTCTCTCCTAACAATGTCCCCATACTCACTTTCTTTTCTCCATTTTAGGGCTATCAATTTCTGTTAGGCCTCGGTTAATTGCACCCATTGCAGCCCCCACATACATGATATCGTCAAACCCTGAAGGCCAACCACAAAAGTTATTAATAGAAAACAAACACATGGCATCAAATTCATTTATAAAGGACAGAGAAGGAAAGAGGATGCTGGGTCTCCTGCAAGCTGTAAGATTTTTACAAATGGTCTCTAATCATGTTTTACCTGACAGGGAATGTATACAAAAATATACAAAATTTGCTTTATTCTGTCTGTCACACTATCACTGCAGAAACGCTGCCGAAAAATCCATGGAAACACAGGAATGCTGCCTCATATTCTTCTAAGCCAAAGAAAAAGAAAGATGGTCCTTTTATCCCTAAAGATTAATTTATTCATTTTACTCAAACAGAGCAGCAGTCTTCACCCTGCTGACAAAACATTCATGTGTTTGTTATATAAGCATTTAATTAAAAAGCATATTTAAGATGATTTGAGAAGATTTTGTAACAGTGCAAATTGAACAGTTTTATCTAAAATAGCTATGTTGTTATAGGAAAAAAAAAACACTTCCGCAAAGATTAAACCCAAGTGGAAGAAAGGTAAAACAGTGGCAGCGGATGGAAGGATGAGCTGAGGGACGATGTTGTTACCTATGCCTTGAGGCCTGGTCTTGTTGGAGATGGGAGGAGGACTGCCAGGGGAGGGAGGATGGCAACGCTGAACTCCTACACTACACAGCATGTCCAGCAGTATCTTTCTATTAGGACCTTTCATGTTAATACAAACACACACACACACACACACAAACGAACATGTTAGGCATGCACATGAACCACAAACAGCAAAGAAAAGAGAGAGAGATTGAGATGGAGGGATACGTAGCAGATAGAGAGGAGCAAAAGAGAAAGCGAGAAGACAAGCAAGCCATTAGCAATTATCATGCAATAAAAAAATAAATCAATATATAACAGGAAATTCATTACCACCATTTCTGCACCAAGAAAGATGCTTTCAGAGTTTCTTCATGAGTAAACAGAGGACTGACAATAAGTCTAATTCAGGAATAACCCTTGAAAATCAAAGTGAAATCTTTATAAGTCCTCAAGGTTCACTATCCCTCAGCTTATAGATGCTTTCGTGCTCTAACACACCTGAGTCAAATTAAATGGATCGAACAGCTTGTTGTCAAGTTTTACACAATGATCCATTTTAATCAGGTGCGTTGAAGAACAGAAACATCTAAAACCTGCAGGACAGATGCCCTTGAGGACCCTGATGAGAGTGTAGCATCCTGCATTTAGCTACACATGTTGCGTGATTTGAATTACTATGTTAAAGGTTTTCAAGAGTAAAAAAAAAATAGAATAGTCGCATTTTCTTTACTTTAGAACGAGCAGAAGGCTCTTTCTCTCGCCCTCCGCCATGTTGCGCTGTTATAATTTAAAGGAACAACCAAACTCTGGCTCTACGGGAACCCTTTTATGTTTTCATGGACACATGGATTTTCTTCCACAGTTGAAAAGGAAAGTATGGCCGGATAAAATCAGCTGGTTGCAACCTGCAGTTTTTGACGCTACACTGCACTGGACCTTCAAGGCTCATTATTATACAGTTTGGGATTTATTTAAACCAGGGGTAGTTCAGTCCTTGTGAGCTGCAGTCCTGGAGGTTTTATAGGTCTTTCTGCTCTAACACACCTGATTCACTTTAAATGCATCCAAGAACTTATCAAGTTCTTCTCAGTGACTCATTCATTTCAATCAGGTGTACTGGAGCAGGAAAACATTCAAAACCTGCAGCACTGCACATCTGTAGGACCCTGGTTTATACACACACTCTCAGCCAAAACAGAATACAAATTATAAATATAATCCAATGCCAGATAAACTGAGTTGTAAGGGAACTTTCCTATTTTTTTTAACTCATCTACTGAGTTTAATTTAGGATGAGTCTAACATTGTGAGGTAATTGTAGTGCTAAAAAAAATAACATGCCTCTATAGAGTCTCAGCTCAGTGTTTTAGTTGCTTTGAAACAAGATGTAATACATTCATCATATAGCTTAAAGTTAATAATCATGTACAGTTATAAAATGAGTTGTTTCGCACCAGTTTCCATGCAGATCCCAGCCATATACAACGAAACACACTTTTGAGCATGACTCAGTAAAAATCAAACATTTGCTGTTAATTCACTGTCCAAACTCAAACTTGCAGTAGTTCCTGCTCTTCCCTGCCTCTCTCTTACCTTTGCTAGTGCGTGCAGCGATGAGTCCTGGTGTTTCTCCCAGGTCATTGTGGATTTCCACATCAGCCCCAAAAACAATCAGAGCTTTGATCAAATCTATGTGATCCATCTACAAGAAGAAAGTCACCACTGTGAAATGTACCCATGTGACAATTACAACAGCACAACTATGGTACACTTACTTTAAAGAAAGAATTGTACAGCACTGATTTTAAAAAAATATTATAAAAATATTTTTTTTCTGTGGAAAAAAGTGTTAAAACATGTAATTGCTTGTAATGTTTTCCTCCATTACAAAGAAGCAGCCTTGTACAGATTATCCTTGCATGTATGGTGCAACCTGATTCTGAAAAGGCTGCAATTTATAAACAACAACAAAAAACTAAACTAAACTAAACAAAAAACTCCTTCCTCCTTCTTGTTAATATGTCAATACCGTGATCCATCCACTTAAAGATATTGATAATAGTCTATTATTTGTAGAGTTCACAAATATTTCTCTTTCATTTCATAAACATATGGATTACAAAATAAAAAAAAAACTGAAAGATCATCCAAACTACACGTCTTATACACACCTTCATAGCTAGGTGAAGGGCTGTGTTTCCATCCTGACCCTTCAAGTTGGCATCTGCCCCATGAGTGAGTAACACCATGGATGCTTCAAAACGGTGTTTCTTAGTCAAAATATGCAGGGGACTCTCTCCTGTCTTACTGAGGTAGTTCACTTCACAGCTATGGTCAAGTAGCAAACGGCACATCTGGTACAGGGAAACCAAACAAACAGCAGACAGGAAGTTAGTTTCAGAGTCCACTTATAAGTATGATAATCTTGATTCTCAAAAAGAAAAACATCTATTTGTGTTTTAGCATGTGGATTGTCTGAATGTGTGCAGTCACAATGTAAATATGTTGTTGGAACGTCTCTGTATAATGTGGTATTTGTAACCTCAGCAGTTTTGGTCCAGTGGAGGGGTGTCCCTCCATACACAGAGTCCTCAGCTTGGAGCTGACTCGGGTCTGCTTTGAGGATCTCTTCCACACATCTGACAGACAAACACAAATATAACCATCATCACAGTATACAGCATGGGCATATTGACTTATTGATCTACAGGCTGACATCTAACAAAAGGGATATTGAAAAAGAAGCAAGTCAGAGAGGCAAAACCTGTTTCTTGTTTGTTGTTTGTATGGATGTTTTATATGGCAACAAAAACAATCCATTCTGTAAAGTTTTTGTCTTCATCCATCTTCCCACTCACCCTTTTTCACTATACTTCATGGCAGTGTGGATAGGGTATCCTTTATTACCAATGACATCACACTTGGCCCCACCCACAAGCAGGGCTTTAACGTTTTCAACACGTCCCAAACGGCAGGCCACATGAAGGGGCGTCTCTCCGTTGTTGTTCAGCTCATTCACCCCTGAGCACAACCGTGAGCACATTGCCTGGATGGGGAGAGGACAGTGTGATGAGGAGGGAGGAGAGGAGTGAGATCATGGTAATACTGGATCTAAAAGACAGTGATCCACTGTTTTCTATCAAATCACAAGTTCACCATGTAGAGACACATTAACTTTGCTGAACGAGGAAAAACCACAGCAAATCAGCCTCAGTTTGTACATGAGTCAGAGCTGACCCAGATTCAGAATCTCACCTGGATGATGACAGGAGAATCCTGCTTGGAGGCGTAGTGAATAGGTGTTTCTCCACTGTGGTCTTTGATATCGGTGCGGGCCTGGCTTTCCTCCAGCAGTTCCTTCACACACACCAAGTCACCGCTCTTGCAAGCCAGGTGCAACGGCGTCTGACCTGATGCATCCTGAGCATTGATCTGACTGAAGGCAGGAAAATATTAGCTTATTTCTTAATCTGTCTCAGCACAGCAAAGTGAAGGAATCTATGCATAGTTTCACACTGACAATGTTTTTTTAAGCACAAGAGCAAGATCTGAAATAATTTCGTGCCATTTTGACAGACATAAGGTTCCCATTATACCAGCAGACTGTGAAAGCTGGTTAGTTGAGCTTTTCCTGTTTTTGTAAGCTTTTGTTGCTATAGTTTGGTAAAACAGGTTTAACAGGGAATGCTCTGCAAGGCATTTCTGGTTTGTCTGCTTAAAACACACTAACCACTCCAATCCAGACATTTCAATAACAAAACTGGAAGCTTTATAATTGAAGATAGGATCAAATTCAGCTTTGAATAATGTTTTAGATATTACCACATTGCGTTTCTTATGTTAACTCTTAAAACTAGCTAGATCACCAGCACCCCCAAGCACTACATTTTCTATGGTCAACTATCAGTAATGGTGGTGTTATGGTAGCTTTAACTGTGGGGTAAGTGGTGATTGAAAGCTTACCCTTGAGGTGATCTATGGACATTTTCCAGGTATTTACATGATGTCCAGGAGGTTTACAATCCAGTCACAAAATGTAGTGTTTATATGGAGACTCTATATAATAAATCCACAATGAGTGATCCATGATAACACAAATTTTTATCACATTTTCCTGATAAAAAAAAAGATCACTATCACCACATTGTTGCAGAAAGACCTCTAATTTGACCTGTAAATTATGATAAAGCCACACTGTCAAACTTTCGACCAATTGATGATAATATCCAATCAAGAGCAGCCAAAAGTCAAAGTGACAATAAAGTTATTTGTCTGTCAAAGAAGAGCAATAATAATGGTCCTTTACAGCTGGAATTAAGTGAAGAAGACATTTTTGATGCACAGTGGTGCCAAAAACAAATTGAGTTGGAGTTGGTTTTGTAAAGATTGTAAGTAAATACTGTAAATAGCAAAAAACGGTAAATCTCAGTGAATTTTTACAGCTTGTAGCTTGTAACGACACTTTAACACAGAATGAGCATGGCGGAAAGGGGTAGCACACTCGACATTTTCCACCCAAGTAAAAGGACTAATTCTGAGGTCTGGGCCTACTTTGGATATTTAAAAAAATGCCGAGGGACAGCTGCTCTAAGACAACTATCTGGTCTGCAGAGCATGCAAAAAAGAAGTTGCTACAAAGGGCAGCAACACTACAAATCCGAGCCATCTGCGAGACCATCATCCACAACCTTACAGCTGATGCAAGGCAAGCAAACGTCAGGTTTTTAAGTTTTACAGAGATTGTCATACTACGTGTAACTTTTTAATGACATATACCGAACATTTAAGCCATATATGTCCTCCTAAACAGCAATTAGGTTTCGTTTTGAGTCTCCTAGTATGAGATAACGTTATTCTCTGAGTCCGAGATCTTCGTCAGAGAATATATCTTAAAGTTCTGCTGCTGGTCTATAAAGCTCTGAATGGTTTAGGACCAAAATACTTCAGTGACCTCTTGACCCATTATGAACCTGCCAGAACCCTCAGGTCATCTGGTTCCAGTTTCTTATCAGTTCCCAGAGTCAGAACCAGACATGGAGAAGCTGCATTCAGCTTCTATGCTCCACATGTCTGGAACAAACTCCCAGAAAGCCTCAGATCAGTTGAAACACTCAGATTATTTAAATCCAGGTTAAAGACCCACCTGTTCTCTGCTGCATTTCAATAGTTTTTATTTAGAAGTCAAAATCTACATCTGGTTCTTTTAAGCTGAAATCATGTTTTATTATTGTCTTTAACTTTATTTCTTACATTTTATCTATTTTATTTTAGCATATTCCTTCTGCTTTTATTTCATTAATTGCATTTCTTTTAATCTTTATTTATTTTTTATTTTTTTTAATGCACTTGTATTGCTTTCTGCACCCTGCTGTAATGTTTTATGTAAAGCACTTTGAATGGTCTTATACATGAAATGTGCTATACAAATAAATTTGCCTTTGCCTTCTAAGTAGCTACTAGCTAATAACGTTAGCAGCTATATTGTTTCACAACAAAACTTACCAAGCGGAGCCGAAAGAACATAGACCTACGTAACGTAATGTAAACATACAAGAACACTGTGATTATGGTTATTTATAATGGCGAGATAGAGTTGATACAGATGGCCAGTTATGTTTTCTATAATATAAACTCAAGGAAACAGCACAAAACGCTACTGTGTTAGGTTCAGATAGTTTATTTGTGCTATACAAATAAAATTGCCTTGCTTTGCCTTCACTGGCACACAGTCTTGACCTCAGTCTCTCACACATGTGAATATGCACTCCTTTTCCCATAAATTCACTCATCTCACTCACATTCACACTTATAATGTGTAAATTATTCGGTGTAATAAAAACCATTACCCATAGGGGTTTTTTTGGTTTCGCCTGCACATTTGTAAAATGTTTCTTCTATTGAATATATGTTTGTTTTTTTGTTCAACTGTTGCATTGTGCTTTTTTATATATATATTTTTTCCTCTCATGCTAATGAATAAATCAAATCAAACCATGTAATGGAATGTCAGCATCTAAAATAATTCTAATTTACTTCATTTTATTTATTTTTTTTTTACAGAAAGGGAAAGCTGCTAGCCAACCAAGCTCAAGTACTGATTCAGGCACAATGTCACAAACATTTGATCAAATCAGCTTATGCACCTGAACCTAGGAATGCACAATATCTCACTGCTGCCATTTCAAACTTCATCGCCAAAGACATGATGCCATTCAGAATTGTTGAGAGGCCAGGTTCTTTGAGGCTGATGAAATTAGCCGTGCCACAATACAAAAATGCCATCACGCACTTTATTCTCCAAAACACAAATTCCCAAGTTATGTAATAAGGTCAGAGCTAATGTAATGAAGTCTAAGTGACGGCACTTTTTTTGCTGCAACCTCTGACCTCTGGACCAGAGGAAGTGGAGCTAGTGTACCATACATTAGCATCACTGTTCATTACGTTCAATATGTTTACATATTTAGCTGATTATTAAAATGCACCGGACAAATAAGCTGATTCCTGTAATTTGTTTACATATTTGATTAATTGAAAATAAATATTTCTGTTGCTATGCCAATCCCTTGCCCCTTTTTAATTAACATCGGTAATCGTTACATCCCTAGTGTAACATATCAAAATATCAAGATAATATCGTATATATAACAGTGATAATTTGGTCACTATAATCGAGATATCAAAATTTCCATATCGTTACATCCCTAAAGTAAATCGTTTCTGTTGTGCGTTTGTTTTAATGCCAACATATTTGTTCTGAAAACCAAGACTTGAGAAAATGATATGCAGATGAAAAAAAAGTTTGGTCGGTGTTGATCTGTGTTATTTTTATAAAATACTGTTAGTAATAAATTATGTTTTTTTTTTTTGTTTTTTTGGTTGGGCTTTATGCTGCTATATCTTTTGATACATTCATTTTACATCATTTTAGACTTGTTACCTGACAACTGAGGCTGTCCAGAAACAAATAATATCTGTATGTTGATTGTACTTATAAGAGTTGAGATTTTACATGCATTTAACATAAAAAATACGAGACAAAACAAGACAAAAAAACAGCTAAACCAAAAACAGATAAAAATGGCTTGGAATGTTAAGAGTTAAACATTTTCAGATGATGACTATGTGACTCTTTCCTAGAAGATGACAACATTATCAACTAAGTGATGCATGAAAAATGGCTTATTCATTTGGGAAATGAAGGAAAAGCTAATTGCTAGTTTGTAGCTAACAGGCTACAAATTGACAGTTTAGTGTTTTCTGTTGTCATAAATCAGTAATACATTATTTATAGCACTGCATGTACTTAGCTTCAACTCACATGCCGACTGCTTACAAGTCATGTCTCTGTTGAAGAGGTTAGCATGTAATAACCCTTTCTGCGTTTAACTATTTAGAAATAAAGTGGGTTAACGTGGCAGAACATCTGCCACAACACAAAAATAAATATGTTTAAGTTTAGTATTATTAAGCACTACAAGATCTGCATGTGTCCTTTTAAACAGTAAGTACTACTGTTTGCTGTAATATTGGCTAAACAACTAATCAAAAATAACTGACAGATTTTGACGTGACCAGTCCTTGTGAGAGCCAACACTGCATTAAAATTAACCCCTGCCCTTTTACCTCTGAACATAGTTATGTTTAAGACACTCTCGCAGGCCTGTTTCCACAGCGATGTGGGCCGAGCTCCAGTCTGGATGGCTGCGGATGCAGTCCACGATTGTCTGCACAGTCTCAGCCTTCAGAGAAAGTATCTCATAGAAGGGTCGAAGTTTAAGGGCATACTGGGGGAACCAGTTCATGGCATCCTCCTCAGATGACACCTGGAACAACCTGCAGACAGTTATACAGACTCTGTATAGTGAAATTTTAAATGAACTATAACATATGTATAAAAATACATATATAAATGATCAGTTTGATAGATAAGAACCATAAAATTTCAACTATTTATCTTCTCTAAGAAAGCTCATTCTATTCTACTCTATAGGTAGCTTTAAAACATTGCAAGTTCTTGAAAACAGCTCAAGACACGCCTCATTTTAACAACAAAATTTTCTCACCAAGTGTGATGTAAGATAATGCCAGCTCAGGAACTCTTATTCTATCTTTTCTTAAGCCTGCTTTTCAAGTCTGTAAGTGATGACTCAACGGTCAGCAGTTCAAGATGAAGGGTTTTAAATTCTGTTCAGTTTCTTTTATGGTAACTGTGAAAGTCACTGCACCTTTAACTCTGGAGCAATGCAATGACATTTCTCTCCCACTCATCACAGGATGTGATCAATACTGACCTCCAAACCATAGTCGGTGTTTCAGGGTTCATAAGCAGACAGTCCCATGACTGACATTGTGTGTTTTTGTACAAGACTATGCGTCCTTCCTCCTTTAACACCTCTTTGCCTCCTCCTCCATAGTCGGACAGCGGTACATCTTTGACCCGGTAAGGGTTTGTGAAGAGGGTTGACACCGATGAGACTGTGTCCAGCAGCCGGCCAAGGAACTGCATTGTTACCTAAAACCACAGAGATAACTCAATGATAACTGAAATTATCTAAATTACAATCTACAGTGTATGTATGTATGTATCAACAGTTCAGTACAAAGAGTAAAGTTTAGCTCTGCCATTTTTTCCCTTTTTTTCTTTCTTTTTTTGGGGGGCAGGTCTCTTTGCTCTGCTACAGCCTGTTGGATTGTTGTCAACGTTAATGAATTATTTATTTTATCCCCAGGACAGGATGTCAGCACTAAAGAGGAACAACAAGTATAATATATTAAATATTGCATTTTACTGCTCCTTTCAATAATGTTGTGGCTGAATAACAAACTCCTTTATATCATTGTATGCGTTGTAGGGATGTTGCAACTAGCAACGCTAAGGTTAGCTGTCAACCCTTAACCCTTACCCTAAACACATAACCTTCCAATTGCTACGTAGAACTGAACATTCATAAGTCTTCCTCTCGTTTAAATGATGAACAAGTGGCTCCATTCATGTTATTCACGAGTTTCAAGTCATCCAGAATGACATGACACCAGCACTAAAACCCGGGGACAGCTCTTACCGTCAAACACCTCTATTTCTTACTCTCTATATAAAGATATTTATATAAAAAAAACTTACGCCATTTCAGGATGAAAAATATATTAGCGTCGAGTACCTGCCAACCACAGTTAATCGCATTTGCTTGTATCAAAATAGTCAGCTTACCTGTTAGGTGCTGTCTGCGCTGTCTGACTTCTGATAGCTACATCAACAGCCGCCCCTACAACCAACCCTGCTGCAAATCTTGATTGACGTCTGATTGTCCAATCAGAGCTGTACTTGCTATGTTAAAAGGGTGGGACATAATAAACGGAGACACTCGGGTGTGCTCGGGTCAGATTCACAATGAAAAGTACCACAGGGAGGCGGGGTACAACCTTTGACAGACTAATCTAGTAACCAAATCGGCAGCGCATGTAAACTAATCTTTACTCTATAAAGTGACCATTAAGAAATTTTCCGAGAATAAATAGTTGTTTTTATTTTGATAAAGGAAATTTTATTTATTATTGATTAATTAATTAATTAATTAAGTAACTTTGAACACTAAACGGCCTTAACATGACACTGATCCTAAATGTTTTTGAGATGATCAGTGATAATATCAGATACTGTTTAGAGTTCCTTTTGTAAAAGTATCAACTGTGCTCATCTCTTACTTCACAGACATAAGTGTCATACAAATATCTCAGAATTACTGATATTTAAGAAAATACAAAACACGATTAGTCATTAGTAGCCTTGTCCTCATTTCATTATTATAGTTGCATTTATGGGGATTACTTTAAAATATTTTTATTTCATCCCAAAAATATGGCAACAAATCTTCAAAGGAAACTAGGTATTATCATGATGATAGATGCATCCAAGATTCAAGAAGTGTTTAATGTCATTATGCATTCACATGACAAAATTTCTTTTAGTAACTCTCACCTTAAAGTCAATTATACAACATAAAATTTAATTAAATTAAAAACACACAACATATTAATAATAATGAAAACACTAAATTAAAAACAAACAATGGTAAGACACTAAAAATAAAGTAAATTACAAGATAAATTACAAAATAAAAAGGGGGTGTGCAAATGAATGCAGTTGACTAGCTGCAGAAATGTCCCTGAGACAATGTGCAATAAAGCATATTGTGCAAGTTGCATATACAGTCAAAGAATATTCAGGGGGAGGTAGCTGAGTCTGTCAATAATTGCAACATGTGCAGACTGCCTGTTATTTGCATGTGTATAATGACTTATGTATCATATTTGATAGATAAAGTTTCTGAGACCCTTTCAATCACTAGTTTTGACTCAAAACTCGATCTGATACTTGTTTACTGCCCCCTGGTGGATAATACAATTATTGTATTATTATAATAATACAATAATGTGCTACAATAATTTTGACATATCACACAGTAATAAACAGTTAATACAAAAAAATTGTTTTATTATTATTTTTTCAAGGAAAAGAAAAAGGAGTATCTTGTTGGTTGATGCATGGTAAGCGCAACAACTATCTATCTATTACTGCTCAATAAATACTGTACATTAGTGATGCTCGGGCCGCCCCCTAACCCGCGGAACCCGCGGGTTACCCACAGTTTGGGTTGGGGCGGGTCAAAGAATTTTCGCTTCACTGCGGGGCGGGTTGGTGTGGTTTACTATTCTGAAATATCTAGTTCTATCTATTAATTTTATTTTTTGTCAAACTGAAAATAAAGACCTTAATCAGTGTCTACATTTTGTTACTATAATATGAAAGACAAAATATTTATCAGTTATTTAAACACAGGTCACATTTTATAACGTATTGTCCACGTAGGCGTGTATAGGCTACGCAGACTACGTGCAGAAAGCGCCAAGCAGACAAGCAACAAAAGATGGAAGAAGTGTTGAATAATATTCGTTGGGGAGTTTACGTCCTTAAAAAGAAGAAGGAGGGTCAAATGGCTAAATCACAGGTTTGGGACAGGTTCAATGAGGTAATCAGTGCAGTCCAATTGGTGCGGTCCAATTTTTTTAAAAGAGCGGGACCCTCGGGTCGGAAAAAACCCGACCCGCGCATCACTACTGTACATCACCTCCTAGTGTTTTTCATTATAATTACAATGGCCACTAGAGGGCAGTGCCAATTTTAAACGTGACTCCTTTTATTGTCAAATATTTATCCAGGTTCTGTGCTGGCCCTGTGGACAGGCAACCTGTCCATATTGTATCCCATTTTCATAGGACCAAGTTATATTTGTCAGACAGTTGTTTTCGGACATGTAAGAAGGCAAAAAACTGAATTGTGGAGTTTGAATGTTAAACAATTTTTCATTGGTTTTGTGTTCAAGACTTTTACGACAATAATGGCATACTAAACCCATAATGCAGGGGGATTGTACATTTAACCCATAAGAGCCCGACGTGATGTATTTGTTACATACAGTTTCTGGGACATTTTGCTTCAATTTATGGTATAAACTTTGCTCAAAATCCTGTTGAACACAATCTGATACTTGTCTTCTGTCTCCTAATAGATACCCAGAAGCAGAAAACCACATTATGACATTTTTAAACTATCACATGGTAATAAATGGTAGATATCCTCTCACCAAAACAGTTTTTTGTTAGGTTTTGTTAAAGGGCCAAATAAAGACCTCATATTAAAAAAAAAAACTTTTCTTATTTTTATTTTCTTATTATTATTTCATGGGTCGGGCCATAGAGGGTTAAGGCAAACATAAGAAACCCCACCCCAAACAAACAATGACCTTTCCAGGGTATACCTTGCCTCTCACCTGCTAATTGCTGGGTTAGGCTCCAGCTTTCCCCCAACCTCGAATTGGACTAAGCAGTTTAGAAAATAGATGGATGGATGGATGAAATATCACAGATGTGCTATTCCCAAAGAATCTTCTCTTCATCAAGTCATTTAAAGCATTAATTATATAGAAATATAGGTCTTATATTTTCCCAACAAAAACATACCATCACACACCATCTCACTGTACAATAACAGCTAACATTCTGGTCATAACTTACTTTTTATACACACTGTTCACTTTATATGTTCACTGCACCTTATATTTATTTGCACCACAATCAATACCATTTATTTATACATTTTCTCTACAATTCTATATAGCATCTTATATTGCTTAATATGTATAGGTTTATTCTTCCTCTTTATTTGGTCGTATTGTTATTGTCTCTGTGTGCATAGCTGCTGCTACATTGTAATTTCCCAGCTTGGGAATAATAAAGTTTGTCTATCTGTCTATCTATCTATCTATCTATCTATCTATCTATCTATCTATCTATCTATCTATCTGGGTCTGGGTCTTACAATTGTGCTGCTAACTGGGAAACTGTGGCCATCAATAGTGTTAATTGTCAGTGTTGTCTTCAGCTTTGTAGTAAAAGATAAATAAAATACAGTACATTTAAATTAAAACAATTTAAACCAAATATTGTTAGAGTACAGCAAAAAAAAAAAAAAAAAAAAAAAAAAAAGAATTCCTGGAGTTTCCAACACTGAAAACCAAATTAATTTTGTTTTGTTAAAGAACGATTTTGCCTCTGGATAGATAAATAAATACATTGGATTGGATTATGTTATCTAGGTGGGACATAACATCTAGGAACCGAAGCAGCTCTTAGCATCTTGTGAGTGTCTTCACCATTGTCAGAGAAACCAAAGCCACGTGACAGATTGCAGGCTCACTGCACTACTACTAATATCTCTCATGAGTTGTTTGTACTTGACTTTGTTTTGATTAAAACATTCATTTAAGGTGCAACTGGCTGTCTATGTTGCAGGGGAGAAAAGATAAGACTGCATTGTAAATGCAGGTGACACCCAAATGGCAACCTCCGCCTGTAAAATGCGAAAAGTGCAAAAAACTGCAGTTCACCCCTCATCCACTAGAGGCCTGCTCCAAAACAGAGTAAATCCCCATAGACCCCCATGTTAAAAAGACCAACTTCACAGCAGAAATAAACATGTTTAAAGCCTGCTACAAAAAATAATTTTAGGATTAATAGGTCAAGGTTACCTTCATGACAACTGTGAGGGGGGTCAATTTTTTCTAACTCCTTCGTTTGGATGTTATTTATTCCTGAAATTTGGCATAATTAGGGACGTGTCCTTTTCATTGACATATATCCAATATTCGCGGCAAGAAGGGAGCGTGTAGCACAACCGCGGTTTTTAGCCGGTTAACAGTGCGCCTTAGCTTTAGCCCACCTACCTTCGTTAGTTGGTTAGCTCACGTTAGATCTGAGTTGGCTCAGTTAGCTCTTAGCTACAAGCAGCTCGGAATTTAATAGACGTCAATCATCCACCCCTACGCTCACAGCCCCCCTCTAAGCTCCGCTGTTAAGCGGAATTTATACTTGCGCGGCTTCTGTGTAAGGCTTGTTATGGAGACTTGTTGCACACCTCTTCCAGACCCGACGTGCACCCCTGCTCGCAGCACAGTTAAGTGAAAGTACTCACTTGTCATTGGTCAGTTTGTGATTAAGTGCTTCCGGATTTCTGGAGCGTCTTACTGAATTGGTAATCCAGTTTTAGTCTACGCTTTCAACAATCCTGTCTCTTGGCTACAAAATAAACTGCAAAGCCATAACTATGGAGACTAAATTTAGTTGATTTTCTCTCTATAGAAATGTCTTAAATTAACAACTTCTTCCTCTGCTGGTGTTTTATTGACAGTTGCCAAACAACAATTCGCCAACTTCACTCTTGTACATCTATTTAGCGCCACCTGGTGTCTATTAAACACACTTACAAGTTCCATAAGGTGTTCACCACCAGATTGGACAACTTTAAAATCTGAAGTGGGTCTATTTATTATCTGACATTATTAATCTCTACCCTCATTCAGCGCATTTTAATGTTGTTCACTCATGAGGGAATAGCAGACCTTATAAATCAGGAATTGGTTTGTATGGAGACAAAAATGACTCAATATCAATGTGCATGTGTAATACATGATTTGGAAACCAGCATATGCATGACTTAGGGTACTCAGGGCATGTGTTCAAATGCACATGCACATTTAAACAATTATAAACAAAAAATAAATGCAACTAGCACAATTTATTTATTTATTTTTATGTAGTTAGTTTTCTCTAGTATCTCAGACAGAAATGGGTGAATCCAGTAAGGCTGCTGTACATTTTTCTCTCTTTGTTACACACAAACTGTTTTGTATGGTTCACAAATCAAGTATTACACATGCACAACAATATTGAGTCGATTTTAACTCCATACACTTGCATTTCTATACTGTTAAGCAGTGTGGGTCTGCATGTGCGTCCCCTGTCTGTGTTTGGCTGCGGTCGACCAGATCAGGCAGCGGATCTTGCAGACAGGAGAAAGACAAACAGACACGGGTAACTAAGATCGGGCATGAAAGATGGAGCTGTCGGCGGTGGGAGATCGCGTTTTCGCCGCGGAAGCTATACTGAAACGCCGCGTTCGTAAGGTGAGCCGCCACTATCCCGCATGTTGCGACATGCCTGCAGATGTTGGCCGTGGTCAGCACGGCGCGGCACTACTCCCGTCCATAGTGGCGGGGCTGTCTTCTTGCACCTATGCAATTCTATGGAGGCCTTGTGTCTGCCGGATGAACACACTTTACTAGCCAAAGCTAGCTAGAAGCTAACTAGCAAGGGTAAAAGTCGTGGCTCGTATTTTCGGACATTGGCAGGGCAATAAAAGCAGCGACACAAAGAAGAGGCTCGCTTTAAAAGAACAAGGCGGACAAACCCATGGGATACGGATTGTGCTATGAAATGGAGGGGCATGATTTCTTTGCCAGTTAATGGCAGCTAAGGCTGTATAGTCAAAATCTTCCAGTTTATATCTTATAGAAGAAGTGTGTGTGTAGCCCCCCCACATTAAAATCTAATTTAATCTGCAGGGTGTGATGGTTGCCAAAACATTCGTCTTAGACTCATGAAACCCTCGTTATAAAAAGAAAAAGTTGAGCGCAGTAAAGCTTGTGTTGTGGAAAAGACAAAATAAATATAGGTTCCAATCTGAAGTGACTGCTACAGACTCCTTGATCAGTGGGCCTCCAGATACTTCAGATTTGGCAGCTAGAACTTCATAGCTAGAAGCTTTTCTTAAAAAAATGATTAGGAAGATTTTATGGTTTCATGAAAACTTCTGATGTTAACATGGATTTAAAAAAATGTTTGATACACATTAGAATATAACTGAGTTAGTTTTATTGGGAATGTATGGAAACACCTCCTCTGTAATTTCTGAAGAAATCCCAACGTCATCTGGTAGCATCTCTTTAGTTAAATGTAATTCATTCCCATTACAGCATTTCCTAGACTAATTCAGGACCTGATGAATAGTCACCAATACCGAAAGGTGGTTAAATTAATGAAATAGTGCTAGTTTGCGTAAGATGCATAATGGATTAGTTTAATTTTTGTGTGTTCGCTTTGGGACACAAATATAAATATATAATAGGATATAAAATCTTATTTGCAAACGTAGGTATTATACTTTGAACTGAATATTAAAAAACTTGAAACGTGTCTTCCATTTAAATGACATCTAAAACCTATACATAATCTGTCTTTAGTAATAAAAATCCATTTCTCTGTTCTTGCAGGGAAGACTTGAATACCTAGTAAAATGGAAAGGATGGGCAATGAAGTAAGTGATAGTCCAAATTATTAATAATATGTAAATATTCTGCCCCATTCTGTTGTTATTCTGTGATTGATGTGCTCGCTTTTAGCTAAAAGTGTGGATTGTTTCTGATTTTTCTGAAAAATTGGTGTGTGTTTTTGTTGCGTGTTCTCCATTTTGTTCTGACCTTGTTCAGACACAGCACTTGGGAGCCAGAGGAGAATATTCTGGATGACAGGCTGATATTGGGTTTTGAGCAAAAGTAAGTAATTCTGGTTTAGAGGATTGTAGATGTGCCTTTTTCATGCAATCATGCGCATAAATATTTGGACAGTTGGACAGTTTCTTTTATGATTTTCCTTTGTACACTGCCACAATGGAAAGAAAACGAAAGAAAACGAAAAAACAAGATGCAACTGCTGTGTTGAATTTATAGATAAAAAATACTTAGTTAACAATAAACAAGTACAGATACATTATATGATTAAGCTCCTCTGCTGGCTTACAGTCTTTATACAAGGCTATTGCTATGGGCATAAATAGCCATATTTACAGGACAAAAGTATTGGATTCAAAAGCTTGATTAGAATAAAAGTGTTTAATGTAAACATTGGAAGATACTGATTAATCTGATTCATATTCCAAAATGTGGGTTGAAATTACATTAATCTGGCATTATCCTATACTTATGGCTTGTATTGCTCTGCTCATTTTACTTAGTAAAGTTTGTTTAACAAAACACACACAAAAAGAGAAAAAAAGACACAGCAGAACCAAAACAGAACTGGTTGATATAACTTAAGATGGCAATAATTACACACACAGCTGTGTTTATGATAGGAATCATTGTTTCTTCTTCTACTACTGCTTCTGTAAAAGTCAGATGTTTTTGCGCGTGTCAAAATAATTTATTATATTCAAACATGTGATGTATGTAAACATATGTCGTGATCTGAATAACGTTTTCAGCCGGCACTGTCTAAACAAAATAATAAGCTGATTTAAGAAAGTGTGCATGTAAACATGGCTAATGACCTCCAATACCAGTCGTTATTGCAGCAGAGCTGAAGAAGCCTCTGACTGAAGGTATTGTTGTTTTATCAGCATGTTCTGTAGAGGGTGTGCAGAGTTGTCATATAAGTAAAACAGCTTGTAAAACATTATTCTCTGCACATTTAGCTCTATGGGCTCCAGAGCAGTCTACCACATAGAGCCAGCTTTCTTCAACGGTTTCTTCAGTTTCTTTGAGTCACTGTTTCAGATCTCACTACAAGATAACTGCAAAGAAAATTGCAGCCTCTGCCACGGATATTTAGAAGATATGCAACAGCTTGCATCCTTTCACTGTCTTTTCAACCCACTTGAAAGTCTTTACACAGCTCACAGGCATCTTTGCAGGAAACTAAAGCAGACAAAACTATAATGACACATCAAAAAGAAACAGAAATGGACATGAGAGCGTAGCTTCTCGCTCTACTTTCACACCCTCACAACTTTCATGGCTGTCATCTCTTTTAAATTTCTTTTATTTGCTCTCATTATTTTGTTCCTTTATTTTTTTTTAGTCTGTCTTTTGCTTGAATTTTTGCTGTGCTCTAATAACTGTTTTATCTTATATTGTGTCTTTTTTTCTCTCTCTCTCCAGGGAACGGGACAGGGAATTGCATGGGCCAAAGAAACGGGGACCAAAACCCAAAAACTTTGTAACTAAGGTAGAGTTTTATATTTTTACTTCTACAAATAAGTTTGTTTGTTTGTTTGTGGGGTTTAGATGCTGAACCTGAAATTTTATTTAGTTGAATATGAAACACTTGCAAATGCTAAGATGTCAGTTTTTGTGAAGCTTGCTAACGTTGCTGATTTTACCTTTGGTCAGGCTGCAGTCTCTTACAGAGAAGTGTCACTTTCTGTTTGTGGGTGGGCCATCTTGCCTGTTGAGTTCTATTGTAATTGTGTTTCTTATAACAGCCATCGCTGTGTCCTTTGTGTGCAGAGTTTGTGCTGTCCTAGTTTCTTTTTCACTCAGCCATTTTTGTTTTTTATAAAACGGCCTGCCGACCACAATAAACACAGTTAAGTTTGGTAGGTGTTAAACTTTCTTTAGCTACAGGAAAGGGCTTTCTGAAGTCTTTCTAAGTTTTTACAGACAAATTTAACTCTAGACCTAGAGGAATTTAGCATTAGTAGCTTTTTAAGCAGTGAATAGCTTCATTGGCCTTTTGAGGGTGTACATAGACCATGCCTTTTTTTTATAATCCACTCAATCAAAACCTTAGAGCTGCTTAAGCTCTTTAGTATAATTTAGTTGCTTCAATTTGTTATCTCCCTCAGGGTCGTGGTCAGAAAGGCGAGAGCAGCAGTCGAGCCTCAAGCAGCCGCCAGAATACTTCTCAGTCTTCTCTGTCCACTTCCAGCAAAACAGCTCCCTCCTCCTCTGCCTCAGCTCATCATTTGCCATCATCCTCATCCTCTACGGCAGCTGCAGCACCTTCGCCCAAACTTAACTCTCTTGCAGCCACCCACAAGCTTAAGAAAGACATTCACCGCTGCCATCGAATGTCCAGGCGCCCTCTGCCCCGCTCAGACCCCATGGCTCCAGCCTTTCCCAGTCCAGGTGGCTTCCCTTCCCGTATGCATGTCTCCCCTTTCTCCGAGACCGTCCGTATCCTTAACCGCAGGGTCAAACCCCGGGAAGTCAAGAGAGGTCGGATTATCCTCAACCTGAAGGTAATTGACAAGCCAGGCAGGGGTGGCGCAGCTGCGGGCGGTAGGAATACGACAGCAGGACGCCAAAATATCCCTTCACGGAATCGCATCATTGGCAGGAAGGGAGAGGCCCCTTACAGACCATTCCAGCCTCCACTGAAAATGTTGGGGTTCCCAATGTATGGGAAGCCATTTGGGTTGCAGTGTGGAGGCCCTGTGCCTTTTCATTCCCATCCAGGGTCATGCTCCAGCACAGGGGGTCGGAACAGCCGCAGCAACTCCTCTCAGTATCAGTCACCTCCTTCACCTTCCAGTTCCAGCGGTTCTGAAGGAAAATCTCCCACCGATTCCAGAGCTGCACAGTCTAAACCTGCCACTGAAGCATCCCCTCCCAGCAAGGAGCCCAAGTCCAGTAAAACTCTGAGAGAAACCCTCAAGGGCCAGAGCCCAAATACATCTGCTCCTGCCTCATCCTCAAGTACAAACCCTGTGGTGTCAGCATCTCCCTTCCTCCCTTCCTCTCCATCCTCGTCATTAGAAGATGAAGAAGAGGGTGCTCTGGACTCACTGGCCTTAGAGGTAGGCAGGAAAAATCCTCGCCAGCACAAAGCTAAACATCAATTGCCCACCACACTTCCCTCTGTCACTCCAGCAGATCATGCCTCTGCCCCAGCTGAACCCAAAAGGGTGCCTGCCGAAGGAGACCCTGACTGGCACCCTGAAATGGCACCAAGCTGCAAGGATGTGGTGGTCACAGATGTGACTACCAACCTCGTCACTGTCACCATAAAAGAGTTCCCCTCCCCTGCGTCTGGCCCCGCCTCACCCTCTACAAGCCAAGAAAGCGCCTCCTCCCCCCCTCCTTCCACCGCCACTGAAGACTCCCCCATTTCGAAGCCATAAGATATCAGATATTATAAAGCTGATTGCCATTGAGGATAAAAAAAAAATCATGCCAGTCTTTCTACTTCAGCCCTTCTCGACCTTATCCCCAGGGCTATGTCCATATATGTAAAACACTTAATGAAATGTAATGTAACACACCGCCCAGCCATTTAATAGAAAAAAAGAGCGTATTTTTTTTTAAAAAGAGATATATAAATTCAAAAAGGGGCAGCTAATACACCCCTCTTGTCATTTAAATTGCCATATCTTGTCCACTTGCATGGCATTGACTCTTTGAAGCAGATGTGAATTGAAATTCTGTTGGCTTATTTTCACTTGATTCACACTTGCTGATTTTTACATGTTTGGTGCAATAACAGTTGTCCTAACAGTATATTCTTCACTCATCTGGTGTGTGGGCTTAAATTTAGCACATTTGCTGATAAAAGAAACTTGCCATTTGGATGCATACTCGGCTGTGCAGCCCCCCTCCCCTTCCCAACCCCCCAGTGTTATTAAAAGTCCAGCTTGTCGATATGAAAAGAGGAAATGTGTTTTTGCACTTACTGTAAGACAGTTGAACTCTCAGAGATGGTATCAGTACAGCGAGGTAAATGCAACGCACTTGACTGCATCAAAAACATCCTATTCAGTGAAGTTTTGTCAAATTTTCCAGGCCTTTTCTTGTGTCTCTTTAATGCACATGCATATATGTCCAGTACGAGTAGGTATTTATATGCACGCACAAACTTAAAAGCTGCAAAGTATACAGAAATAGATTTAAGTTATTGCTATCCTTCCAGTCTTTCCTTACTTGCCTTGACTTCTCACAAACCTACCACCTTCTTCAACTGTGTCATGTCCACTAGTGCCCGAAACTGGCTTTCAGTTATTAGGAAAGATATGCCAGAATTGGGTGATACATCTCAACCTATCAAGGTCTAGAAAGTCCATGAACCACAGATGAAATTAAGCCAAAAAAAGAGAGAGAAAAAAGTCAGTTTGTTGACCATTGCTTCAGATCTGTGAAGTATGAACAGACAGTTTTGGCTTGTAGAAATCAAAACTTGTTTACCATCCACTGCGGTTGGTTAAACAAACAGCTTTTTGGTCTTTTGTTTCTTTTTCAGTTGCAGTAAAAGTAAAAGTTTTCCTTTTAGCTCCAGTAACTGCTCTTTATTAGTATTTTCTCAAGTACTAGTGTCAATAGAAGTGGTGTATGTAGCATGGTTCACAGTGTCTTCTTGCTATTGACGGAGCTTGTTCAGAAACTCGAGGACACACACTCTGTTTCACCTTTGGGAGTCAATCATTCATTTTCAAGTGGCCAGCTGTGTTGTGGTGAGAAAGGAGCCAGGAATTAAGCAGGACTCTGAATCAACTTTTTTTTTTGCTGGTTTTTTTTTAGCACACGAGCAGATAGTTGAAATGTTGAATGTTCTGCAGAAGAAAACATTAAGGAAAGAATAGCAATACAGTTCCAGGTCCTCTTGTGTCACAGACTTTTTTATTGACATTCCTCCAAGCAACCTAGTAATGCCCTTAACTGTGGATTTAAACATATTCTTTAGCACATGTAGAGGAATGATGGGGAATTTGACACAAAAGACACCTTCACGTGCCAGTGTGAAAACATGCAAAGCATCTTGTCTTACCATGGACTCTGCTGGGAAATCATGTTGAGAAAACTATCCATTATTGCATTATCCATTATTAGTTGATCCAATGCTTCATTTCTGTTCATTTTTGTTTCCTGCCTTGCTACTTATGCCCTTGAAGCAGTGGGAAAAAAAACATATATGACCTGTTTTCTGGCTAGAGAGGATGCCAACACAACAGTTGCCTTCACAAAGTCATTAGTCAGGCAGCTTGGAAAGGAGGTTTGATCTCAGAGGGGTTTGAGCCAATGCCTTTGTGTTCTTGATAATGATCCTTTTCTAAACACAGGTTGTTTCCAGCTCAGTCCAGGTTGCTGTTTTTTTCTTTTGTTTTTTTTGTTTTTTTCTTTCTTTCTTTTTAAACTTCAAGCATATTAAATGTACTTGAAAGAATCGTGGCACTCTACATATTTTTTCTGGCACTTCCTGCTGTTTCCAGACCTTCCCAGATCCTGACTGTTACTCTCTACAGTGATGTTATTCCTCCGCTTGTGTTGCCTTATAGCTGCTCTGTGCACCCTGCGTCTGGCTTGGCTTTTATCACATAGAACAACAAAGAAAATACTTCATTAATCATGACTTTAAGAAACGCATCATTAAAACTCGACGCAGTTTCTGTTGTCTGAGATGACATCACCTCCTCTCCTGTCATGTACTGGATGGTTTTAGTTGTTCTCTATATTGTTTCAATGATCTTTGATAGATTAAACAGGGAAGGGTTTATTCCAATATGACATCCATTATATGAAGAAAAAAAGTGAGTTTCTAAAGCTCAAATTTAAATGAAGATATGTTGTAAAAATGGCAGTACTTAAATCCTTACTTGACTAAGTTAAAACCGGTGAGCTGATAGACGATTTTCTTCTCCAAATGGATATATTGTCATTTGGAATAGATTTTTTTCATGTACTGTGTCTGTAATGTCCTTAAGTGGTGGTAAGTGACACTAGCAGTTGGTAGATGTGTAAGATATTAGGCTGCTAAGCATTTCCTTCTTTTTTCTCTTACATGGGGTAGCACAACTCAACTTAGTGGCCTGTCTTTCAACCAAATAGGGCTCTTGATTATTTTTACTCATTTTCTTTCCCTTTTAAAACGTTCTACATGTATGTGTTGTAATTTGCAAGTGCTGGATTTTATTGGCACTGTTTGAATTAAGTGAAGGTTCCTTGTTTAAATGTATGGATAAAGACTCGATTAATTATAAATTGTTCTTTTTCAGCATTTTTTTTCCTGTTTGTACTGTATTGAAATACTTTTTTGAAATATGCATTATTATGTCAATGTGATGCTGTTTTATTTGAATGCATTTTTTTAATAATTCAATATGGGTTTGATCAGAAAGAAAACTTTTTTTCACGTGTGTCAAGACTGCAGTTTTGTCTGGTTTTATGCTAATATGAATTATGTGCATTGTATCGATGGTAGTGAGGAGGAGGCGGAGGATATTGCTGACATTGTAATGTATCTGAACTTTTGAAGCATGATTTGCAAACCCTTGCTGTACATATTGTGTATTCAGTGTCATGTTACCTGTTGTTGTTTTCCGTGTGTTTCTTGTATATGGCTTTTAATTAAAAGTGCTTTAAAAAGTTTTCATAAGCTTCTTCAACTGTCCCTTGTTATCATTTGAGTGAAGAGTTGGGGTGCAGAAGAGAGTCTGGGTAAGTTTGCCTGTTAAGTTGCAGGACCTGTAGATGACTGATCTGCAGATCAGTCCCTTAGGAAAACATGTTTTTAGTGTTAAATTAACCTTCACACTCACTGAATCCTCTCATAAGTAAACATGAAATGTAGATGGAGACCAGATTTTGTCACAGTGAAAAATAACTGCATTTTAGTCATTGGTGCCTAAATTTTCTGAGTTGTTAGCAGATTAAACTGAAGCCTAATACCTAAATATGCCACACTGAGGTGCTGTTGACCTGCATACGTTCAGCAGAGCATCAGCATCCATTGCATGTGTTTTCAGAATGATTGTGAGGTTTGGAGTTGTATTAAGGTCATCACGCCTTGGGATTTATCTTCCTTTTGATATTGAGATGAATCACTTAAATAGCCATATTTTCCACAAGTAAAACTTTACATTTCAACTTTGAGTTGCTTGAAGAAACAGGAATGGTAAATATCTATGTGCCTTTTCATTGTTTCCTCATGATCAGTGTATTATCTGTTAACAAATCACTCAGCTTGTGACCCAGATGAAACTAAAATAGTCATCATATTTTGACCCACATCAGTGTGTGGGCTTGTTTTGTGGGTCTGAAAGCTTATTTTATGTTTACTTGTTGGCTTTGGCAGCTTTGTATGGAAAATGCTATGCTTTACTAGTTTAAATAACTCTTTAAAAGTTGACACTTTGAAAGTCTGGTTTATAATTAAGGTTTTGTTAGGCAGTCTTGTGATTGTTAAAGACAACGGGCTTGAACAGGGATTACAGCAGCGATTGTCCCTACAAAGATAGTAAAGATGTGTGCTGGTACATGTGTTTTTGTGCATGCAAGCTCTGTCACGTATGGAGATTAATTTACAATCTGGGTTACTGGACACTGCACTGAAGCCTTATTAAATTGGAGTTTGATCTTCTGACTGGTGGCTATTACATCATGTAATCTTCATTATGAGCCAATCAAAATATTTCCACCTGCTGTTTTCATGAGGGGTCTGTTTTATATTAGTCTGAGGAAGACATTGTGACTGTTTCTTGTATTGTAAACAGCTAAAATGACATGAATGTTCTTTGTAACATATTTAAAACTCATCTTCTCATTGATTAAACAGAAGAACAGCAATGCTTGCAAGAGACACAAGGTTAGAGTTAACAGAATAAGAAGAAAATCATTTCTTTATAGTTTTGCAAAAAATACAGCCTTATTACTGTAAAATGTGCAAAATGTATTACACTGAGGTAAAAGAAAGTTTGCAATCTCACTCCAGCAGTTATTAACCCCTAAAGATTTCATGTTTATCAAAATTGTATAAAGTTTTCACCTTGAAAATATCTCTCAAGTTGGGCTTCTTTGAGTTGGATATACACCTTTTTTCTCCACTAGTTCAGGCCCCAATAGTTAGCCACCTGGCTAACTTCTCTTTACAGCTTACAGCAGCTCTTCCTTCTTCAGCTCCTCCCGGCACATGTAAACAGCTGCATAGTTCCACCTCAAGATTAATCAGAAGAGGTTCTTACAATGTTAAAATAGAAACATATAGTACTGCATTTGTTTTTCTGGTGCTCTGCAAATTCAAAGCAGAAATCCCCAGTCTTAGCATACATGGCTAAATTTGTTTATAATAACTATGATGGATTGGATTTATTTGGCACTTATTTGGCACTTAACACACTTTACATTGAATCTATTATTCATTCAGTTCACATTTACACACTGGTGGTAGCACAGCTGCTCTAATAGAAACACGGCAGGCAATGTGGGGAATGTGGTCGCCGGCCACCACGATGCATTTATTCACATTCATACACCAGCATTGCTCACACTGAAGGCTAGAAAAGTGTCTTACTCAAGGATATAATTGTAATGACTTGGATGAGAACCCTCCATCCTACGATTTGCAGACAACCCACTCTACAGCCTAAACCAGTGCCGCCCCATACATATATATATTATGGACATAAAACTTGAGTTTAACAGAAAACTTCAAGTTATATCTGTGAAACATGGTAGCATCAGTTCTGCAAGTTAAAAAAAATCACACTTCATTCTGAAAACTGTCATTTTATAGAATGACAGACAGAAACATAGAGCTATCAGGACATTTTTATTTCCATTCATTTTCAGCTGAGTTTTGGCAGTGGTGTTCTCTAAACAATGGTTGCTGACAAAGGATCCAACACTTTGGTCCAGATAAGGATATTATTACAGCGTACAAACTTAAATTCTTAAACCAAATGCCGTGGCCGGCTAAGTCATGAGGATTTACATTGAAGATGTGTCACGCTGAACCATTGCAACCTGGCATGATGTTTATTGTTCAATGCCTCTATCACAATCTCAGAAAACAAGCACTTACTTTAACTGATGATCTTCAGGATGTGAAAAGATATGTTGAAACAGAACATTTAGATTACTATAATGACAGTAACAGCGGTGACGATGACGGTCAACAGAAACTATCTCCCCAAGCTCACCCTGCCATGCTCCAGGCTCAAACCTGACACAGGTGAGCGTACCCATTAACGAAGCCAACACACCCACAGTGCCACCCATGGTGCCACCCACAATCACCGGTGATGTCCCCACACATGTGTGCACATACATTATATGGGAAAAAAATAACCCAACATATGGCTCCTACAGATATATTGTAAGAGATGTACACTACCAGTCAAATGTTTAGACACATTTTCCCATTAGAGTCAAGTGTGTCCAAACTTTGGACTGTACTGGAGAACCTTAAATGTTTGTACAATTTTGGAGCACTGAAAATGATTCAGCACTTTAGTGAACCCCTAATTGTTCACTTACCACCACCATATAGTCAATGAAACATATTAATGCTGCTTGTATACAATATTTCTAGATTATAAAGGCTACTGTATGTTTTCTGATGCTAGCTGCAAACTTTATGTTGTTTTTTTTTATTAATCTTTGACTGGTTATGGGATTACATTCCCTACAGCAGTGTGTGTTGCTAATCATTCTGTTAATATGCTCAATGAAATTATGGACAATATTCACATTATGGTTAGTGTGACAGACAAAGCATAACTGCAGCATGCTGCATGTGAGCATTCTCACAATGCATTTAAAAATCTTTGGGCATTAATTGCTGACATGACTGTTCTCTAGACTTTTCAGCTTCATCTCTAGTATCTGGAAGTTTAAGAGACAAACAAATCAGTTTTTTAAGCAACTCTTGAAATACATGGATTATGATATTATTGTCCAGCTGATGCACAAAATTCTCACCAGAGCATTGCACACTGTGAACCATAGATCTATCCTATGCTTGTGTTAGCACCATAGCCTCAAAGCAAGAAGAACCCTGGTCCGAGCCTTGGTTGGGGAGGGGTTTAAACAGCGGCCTTTCTATGTTGAGTTTGCATGTTCTCCCCTTGTATGCATATGTTCTGTTCTCTCTCTGGCTTCCTCCAACCGTCCAAAGACATAGGTAAATAGGTGTCTCTTGTAAATGAGATTGCATGTCTCAGTGGGACTACTTGTCTAAATAAAGGTTAATAAATCCTGGATACATATTTTTTATTTATGTTGAACTTCGATGAAAAATGAAGGAAAACTTCACTTATTATCTGGACTGTTTGTCAACTGATAAAAGATATAGGATAGTCATTTTAAAGCTGGATCTGTTTACATCAGTCCTGACTTCTACATGTAGATGGAGTTCCTTCCTCTCTCTCAGCCTAGAAACTTTAAGATCCTTTGTGCTTTTCTTTTCCTCTCTTCTGTCCTGCAGTATCTCCCTGTGCTCACTATAAATAGTTTGTATGACCTATTTTTCAGTCAGATTCAACATTTGAAGGCACAGTCCATGCATGTGTGTGTGCATGCCAAACAAGAGACATGTGACTTGGAATGACATGTGAATGTCATCTGAATTATAAACTGGCAAGTGTGTGTGTGTCTATATGCTTGTGTGAAGGTAGTGTAGGCCTACGAGACAGTTAGTAAGAATTTGCAACCAAGGAAGTTTCACAGTTTGGAGGCTTTATACCATTTTACTAACTTTTTTGTGAAAATAAAAAAATAAAATAAAAAATAATACCTCCAAACGAAACATATGTCTGTAGCCCGGATTTTTTTTTTAAAAAAAAGCCTCCATCACCTTAAAAAAATTGGTTTTAATATGCAAATATTCAGTGAATGCAGCCATACATTAACACCACATTAAATTTTTCATTGTTTTTCTTGTTTTCTTTAGCTTGTCTCATACACACACTTGTACACTTACACAGAATGCACATCAATCCGCCACGTTCGTGTTTGCTAGATGATCAACTCCGCTCTGATGAGCGCATGCCCACAGCCTCGCTCCTCCTCTAGCAGGTCCCCATGGTAACGTACGGAGGAGAGAGCAGCTTAGCAACAAGGAGACAGAGAGGGAGCATCTCTTGTCCAGACAGCGCGGTGCCATCAACATTACACTCAAAGGGTGGCAAGAAGACGTCAGCAGCGCCATTGGCAAACAGTTGTGAACCAGCTGTACGTAAATGCCATGTTTATTTTATCTTAAACTACAGCTCTTAAACTTAAGTTAACCATATCGTAATTTTAGGGTGATCGGACGTAGCTTAGTCTGCGGGCGGGAGTGATGCTGAAGGTTTACTAGTTAACATCCGCTGTTTTCTCACTCTAATTGTATTGTATCGACTTTCATTCAGTCTCAGTCGTTATGAAGTTCGTGGTGGTGCTAGTTGGAGCAGGCACTCTGGCCTTCCTTGGCGCGGTCATCTGCATCATCGCGAGTGTTTATCCACGAAAACGCGGCGAACCTCCCAGCGACAATAGCACCCTGACATCGGAGGCGCTGCTCCAGCCCTTAGAACCCGGATCGGTGGCCCACGCGGGACCGCTGGGTGCTCTCCACGGCGCGGGCTCATATGATGTAGGGAACGGACTTGGCGGCCTCGGCTTGGAGGTTCCCACACTCAACGAGCTCAATCTTGGGGAGGAGACAGGTGGAGGTTCAGCGAAACAGTTCAGCTTCAGCCGACTGATCTGCACTCCTGTACCCGTCGGAGAATGTAAGACCAAAGATCTGAGACAGCAGCGGGACCAGCAGCAGGCGGATGAGCCGATGTATGGAACCGGAGATGAAGATCTCCGGACAACCGCGGAGGAACTCCGGCAGATGGTGTTGCAACAGAACGACCAGATACTTATGGACCAGAGGACCATTCGGGAGCTGACGGGAAAGCTAAGTGAGTGTGAAAGTGGCTTGGAAGACGAAAGGGGCCCCCCGGCGAGGAGCATCGGGGTGTGGAGCGGCAACCGCCGCGTCATGGCCGGAGATGAGGTGAGCTCCTCCACCGCGGCGCAGCTGCAGACGGCGCGGGCTGTAGAGGAGCTGGCCAGGGCTATTATGGACCTGAAGGACCGCATTGAAAAACTTGAGGTAGGCCTTATTTATTATGGGTTTTGTTTTATGGCAATATTTTGGAAACAGTCAAATAAAAATTTGTATTATCCGGTGAGAAACCCAACTCATGTACAATCTAGATAAGACCCATGCCCCATGTCAGACAGATGTCCCAATATTAGGTTGTGGATTGCAGCCTATATAAAGCCCCTGGTAAAAGTGAACAAGTAATCCTCTCAGAATGTCCTATTTAGCTAAATTAAAAGATTCAGATCAGATGTGCTAGGGTTCTGCTGCTTGCAGATACAATGACAGTGAGACAGTTTAAAGGCCTTTGCTGTATTTGTCATATTCTCTTGTGCACACTCCCTCCCTCCCCATCTATAATTCTTACTCCTTTTATCTTCACCTCACCTCTCTGAAAAGTCACTCATGACACATTTGCCTTTTATGTCTTACGCACATACCCATGGACTCAGGGGAAATCTTTCCACCTCCTGGCCCTCACACCCCACCACACCCCACCCCTCATTATGTCAGCTGCCTCTACCTCAGCACCCAGCAGCAGGATAAAGACATGCATAAAACATGAAGCTGGCTGGACAGGAAAAAGGGATAGTGGATGGAGAGAGAATGTGCAGACAGTTGTGTGTGAATTTGTGTTTGCTGAAATTGAGATACATGCAGGGTTATAAACACAGACACACACACACACACACACACACACACACACACACACACACACACACACACACACACACACACACACACACACACAATGCTGCTGCATCACTGCCAGCCCCCTTCATGCACAGTCCGTTACAAGGTTGTCTCCATCAGAGTGAATTTATATCCTGGGTGTCCAGATCCAATCCTGTCTCAGCAGCTCTCTTGATATTATATATCGCCCTCGCAGCTGTCTCATCCATACTAACAGCTCTACCTCTGTTTGCTGCTGCTTCACCAACACCTTATTTTTTCACTTTATGGTCCACATACTAATACCTCCTCCGTTTGGCTACTTTATTCAATTCAACACTGCCCATTGCTTTATGTATCACATTTTCTCATGTTCATGGCTTTGTCTTCTCAAACATGAATGGGCTAGATTTTTAATTCCAAGCTAGTGACCCCAGCTCCACCCATAAATGGCAAAAGAAACTCTTTAAAAAAAGTCAAACATAGTTATTAATCTCAAATACTTGAGCAATGCATTCTGAAGTAGACAGGATGTTGTGTGAAGGCTGTTGCTAATAACTGAATCTTGATAATAATAATAATAATAATAATAATAGTAATCATAATAATAATCATAATAATAATAAAAAGGCTCTGGACATTGAAGTTTAACCCAATAATTTCATTACAAAGTTGATCTACAGATATGATTTATAGAAAACAAGAGCTACAAGCAATGAAAAGTGTAAAGATGCCACATAAAGTAACCATGAAAAAATTCACAGTCCCAAAATCCCACTTCACAAGGAGCTCCAGCTGAGGCACCATCCTGCAAGAACTCCAGACAAATCAATGTAGAAAACACACATAACACCCTTATAACAGAAATGTACAGTATTTTGACCCCCCCCCCCCAAAAAGGAGTTTGTTTAATGTTATATGTTGCACCTCTTAATGTTCTTGTGAGTACAATTATCTCCTGAAACTCCTACATTATTAGTACTTCTTCAACTTTTGCATGTTATTACTAATGCACACTTCTTACAAAAGCACCATATAGTAATAATGAGTCAGTATAATAGCTATTCTTGCATTTAATAAACAGAATGATGTTGCTATTCTCTTCCCATGGTCCCATCAGGAAATATGTTTTACAAGTGGGCTAATAATGGTGCTTAAAATGGCTACAGAGACATAATAAACCCTCTAAATTTACTTAAGAGGGTTAAGTCCTTTGTATTGTACCTTTAGAACAGATAATTTTATTTTCAGCATGAGTTTATGGTAATAAAAATAATGTGCTTGAGATAATTGGGTGCTAAAGCTCTTATCAAGGTAGACTGAAGAAAAAGAGAGAGAGAGAAAAAAAAAACATCTGTGGAAATTTGTACTATCAGTTTTATAAACTCTACTCTAGAATTTGTAATCCATGCCCAGTGTTGTGCAGAGTGTTCTGTGCAGGAGTTCAGCTCTGCTGCAGTTGATTCATGTTGGTACCTGAGTCAGTTACGGTTTCCTCTAAATGACCAGTGACCTGCAGAGCTTTTACATCCCCCTTTACCATCTAGTAGTAAAAAAATTGCCATGGCTGATGATGACATGTGGATGTGATATAACAGTATAACTTCAGTTCAGTTGTGTGCCGCAGCTCGACTCTTGTGTATTTTCAGTAAACTCTAAAATAAGAAGAATCTCATCTCATACCAACTTCTGTTTCTGTTCTAATTATTCGAAAAATATCAATTAAAAATTTAATAGTAAAAACTGTTGAAACCTTTCATTCAGGATCAAAGTGGAAAAGAATGTCACTGCTCATGAAACTCTTTAAAAATAAAAGAAAAGAAAAAAGAAAAAACTGTTCAAAGTAAACCAGAAGCTCTGTCTTCGTTGTTACATAAGCTTTCGTTTTTTTTCCTCTGACATGTTTTCTTTCTTTATCCAACCACTTTTGTGTCAAAACTTTTTTTTTCTTGCTTCTGCTCTTCAGGCGGAGATAGGGCCAGCTGCCTTGAACCTAACTGACACATCTGTGGGTGCCGGCAGCAGCAGCAACAGTGGCAGCAGCAGCCCGACTGGTAACTCTGGCAAGGCTCCAGCTCCTCCCACTGGCAGTGCTTCCTCTTCACCAGTGGGCACTGCCACAGGGGGCCGTCGTCCTACATCTCCGGCATCCCCTGGTCCCAAACCTTCCATTAAAGGTACCCCAGGGCGAGGAAAAAGCACCTGGAGGGTGGAGGACCTGGAGGGGGAGCTAGAAAGGAAAATAAAGATGTTGGAAAAGGAGCGGCAAGCCATGAGGAAGGAGACGCAGGGCCAGCATGAGAAAATCAACCAGGGCATTGACACCGTTACCCACCGTATCTCTGAGCTGGAACAAAGTAAGTCTGGAAGAAAAAGCAGGGGAGACTAAACTAAGACATAAGGGGTGGTTTATGATTACATCACCAAACTAACACGAGAGCCTTGCAAGAAAAGGCTAAAATCAAAGTTACACAAGCACTGAGGGTGAACTTGGCCATTGCAGCATTAGACAGTAGAATAAAATGAGTGTCGGAAGTCATGAAATGCCAAACAGGGACGGATGAGGGTGAAAAAACTGATACAGCTAAAAACAGATCCATTAAAAATGAAATTTTCTGGAATCATCTGCTACTTCTGCTTCTAGGCTTAAATTCATCATCACACTATGAAATTAACTGAATATACTGTTTGCACAAGAGTGTTTGCTTTTGAAGGGTTAGAACTGGCAGCTGTTTTTAATGATTTTTCCAAGGAGTGTCAAAGTAACTGTTGATGAAAATTAATGGAAACTGAAGCATGTTGGAGGAGACATATTGAGGGCTGGACTGGTGCCAAAAGGGACGTTAATTTAGAAGGAAAACCTGTTTTTGTTTGACAACTTGTGTCATGGTCTGTGGTTTTTGTTGGGTTTTTTGTCTTGTCATTTTGAGTTCCCTTTCCAGTTTTATTTTGTAGTTCTTTCTTCTGCCTCTTCTTCTATTGGGTCCTCACATCTGCCGCACCAAGACAATTTGTCATTCTCCCCACATTCTCAAGTGTTTTCTCAGCTTTGAGAATGACTCTGGCCTCGAATTAAGATGGCTGATCATTAACTTTAGCTCTATGTGTGCATGTGCACAGACTGGCAGGTACAAATAAGAAGAGAAACACTAGGCCTTGAATAAATTGTCCATTCACATGAATGTCCTCTACATTTTTATCTTTCCATCATGTTACACTATATCTCCCTGTCTGACTGCTTCTGTGTTTCCTTGATCTCTGTTTCCACAGCGCTAACAGAGCCACCGTTCCCTGATGGCTTCGTCCTCTCCTTCCCCATGCGAACCAACTACATGTACGGGCTTGTGAGGAAAGAGATAACTGAGATGTATGCCTTCACTGCCTGTGTATGGCTAAAGGCCAAAGAAGGTGGCATCGGGACCCCTTTCTCTTACTCTGTGCCAGGGCAGCCTAATGAGCTGGTGCTGCTGCAGGGAGTCCACAATCCTGTAGAGCTGCTCATCAACGACAAGGTATAAGGTTTTTTTTTCACTTAAAAGCTTTAGCAGTTTTTTTGCAAAAGAGGGTTGGGACTAGAAATGACTTGTTTTGGGGTACATTTAGGGGAGTTTTAAAACATGGTGTTTGAAGCTTACTTTTCAAATGGAAACTTTTGTTTTTCTACTATTTCTTGGCTTATTCTGATCCTCTGACCAAATTAAAAGATGAAAACTCTTCCAGCAGATCAGCTTTATCTGCCCTTTAACTGTTAGCACTGAAAAGAACCAGCTGTTAAAACTGAAAATGCCAGGTTACCTTCACTGTTTCACTTAGTATGACCTGAAACGTAGTCTATTATAGGTGTTCTGGAATCTAAGGAATTTGTAAGCATTCATATGCAACAGAAAAGGTATAAATACAAATGGTAGCCTTAAAACACACTGAATTTTACACACTGACTTAAATCTATCTGCAAAGGCAAGTCTGAGCACAGCCATTGTGTCCTCTGACATTTAGGTGGCACAGCTGCCTCTGTCCTTACCACAGGACGAGTGGCAGCACATCTGTGTTAGTTGGACCTTGAGAGATGGGGTATGGAAGGCCTACCAGGGAGGAAAAATGAAGGGAAGAGGAGAGGGACTGGCTGCTTGGCATCCCATCAAACCTGGGGGAGTCCTTATACTGGGGCAGGAACAGGTAAGATGGATGGATGGATCAATGAAAAGTTGGAAAATTGAACTTGGGGATATATAAACTGAAAAAAAACTAGTGGATAGATTGATGTGAATCACAAAGAAAATAGATGGATGAATGGACTGATAATTCAAAGGTAAATATAGAGAGATCAGGAAAACTATTTTAAGGGACAATCATTTGCTCTTCAAAGACATAGGTCTAATTGTGTTTCTCACATTGGGCTGCTACTCTCCTTCATTAGTGACTCATCTATATTACATAGCCATTATGAAATCTGATGTTATATCTTCTGCTGGATGTTAAAGGAACAAGCTAAAATTCACTCTTCATCTCATTGTCCTTGCATGAAGGATAAAAAACAGAATGGTGTAACTCCAATTTGGCAAGCTGATGCAACAAGACTTGATTTAATGGATAGATTTGGGAAGAAGCGAGCGCCTTATTAATCTCTGTTGTGGATGACTGATGAATTGCTAGATGTGTTGACTATATTGTATGGGGGAAATCCCTTGACATCCCCCTCATAAGGGTGCTCTGAAGGGGAATGAACATATTTAATCTTTTTATGTAAAATAATCAGAACTCAATATTTCTGTGTGTGTGTGGTTTAAGCTCTAGCTTCATTTTTAAGACAATTTAAACCCAGAAAGAGGACACAGTAGTAAACTGATTTACTAATGCCAGTGCAGTGGATCAAAGATATACAGTATATTCATGTAAACTGGTGCTGAAATAAGTATGGTATTGAAGGATTGAGCCACTCCTCATTTTCAGCCTTTTCAGCATGTTTTCCTTCCTTAAGAAAAGCTTCTTGACAGCCACCCTTTTATGGGACTATTTCTGATGAGGTTTTCACAAAGATTTGATGGACGAACTGAAGTTAAAATGTCTTGCCTCAAGTCATAGCTGGATTATTCATATTTCTTAAATACATTATTTTCAGATCACATATACCTGCTGTAGCCAGCTTTTGAGGCTTGCCACTTCTTATATCCTCCACTTGTCTAGTTTCCTACATTCCTACACACTGCACACCATGCTGATATATGCCAAACCCTTGGCTAATAGTACTTTGCGAGTCACTTTGTTGGTGCAACAAAACTGTTTTTCTCTTTGTTAAACTGTTAACTTTGGCATTTTCATAAATGCAGCCAAATAAATGGAAACAAATGATGCATCCATATGACAGGGCAGTTAATGTTCAAATAAAATCCTTTAAAGGTCCCTGAAAGCCTGGACAGCTATTGTTCAAGATCTCTTTAAAAGATTACAAAAAATTCTGGCTTCATGGAAGCAAAATGTAGAAGTAGGGTTGGCTCAGGGCTTTTGCACGTTACTGTTTATTATATGGCAGAAATAGTGCAAACAAAACAAAGTATTCTGCTTTCCAATACTATTCTCTAGTGTTGTTTTAGTTGAGTCTTTTGGTCATTATGATAGCATTCTGACATCCAATCATTTGTCTGTACTAATTTTTCTATTCAAGGATACACTGGGTGGGCGTTTTGATGCCTCCCAGGCCCTGGTCGGGGAGCTATCCCAGTTCAACCTGTGGGACCGCGTACTGAAGCCAGCAGAGGTGGCCGCCCTTGCTGACTGCAGCTCCTCCGCACTGGGCAACATCGCTCCCTGGACTGACCACGATGTAGATGTCTATGGTGGTGCCACCAAGGAGTCCTTGGACCCATGCCACGCTGCGCAGCGATCCAACCCCTCCAGCCCTAAACAGTGAAGGATGACCAGAGAAAGTCGGCCAGTTTGTGGTCCTGTTTATTAGATCAAAAAAAGGTGTCGACTGAGATGTTTAAAGGGGTGTGAAATTGGCGTTAAGAGTATATTTGCTTGTTGGGAGGTGAGGAGCTTGCTGTGGACTGAGAGACAGCACAATTAAGTCGTAAAGAGTGGTGTATCTGTTTTGTTCTTTGTGTTGGTGTCCACGCTCATGTGTTTACTTCTGCAGTGAGATAAAGGGATTTTAGTCTCAGAATCGCTTTAGCAAAGGCTGCATGGTGGATGAACTCCTGGCATGAACAGTTTTAATGAAGATGCTTCATATGGTAGTAGAATGATTGAATCTGGTTCAATGTACCATCTTCTGTCTTAATATGTTGGGCTATTCAACCTTAAAGGCTTATGTAGGCAGAGGGATTTGATGGGTTTGTATACAGTTTTGGAATGAACCTGTAATGATGGCATATCTAAGGGTTTCATCATTTTACAACATAGTGACACAAAGTTCTGTCTTATCTCATCTTGTGTCAGATTGGTTGTGTTTTATGCTACAACTGATTTTTGACATGCTACTCTAGTAGTATTGACTTTATCAATCAATGGAAAACAAAATGACTTTTGTTCATTTTTAACTGTATATTGCCCTGTTGAGTAATGTCTGTGTGCTTTTAAGTTTTCTATATTGCATACTATGATTTGATAGTTTATTTATAAATGTATGAAGTGTGCTGTACTTCTGATAATGTTGCTTTGTGTTGGTCTGCTCCCCTTGCTGTAAAGCCTGTTACATCTCAGAATCCTGCAGTGTTACTGCATTTTTGGTTTGCACCTAGACAATGCAGCCCTTTCTTCCAACCACTGAAATAAACACTTCATGCCTCACTAAGCGCCAATCATACACTGGTTTTATGAAATGTTTGATTAAAACAGCAATTTCTTGTGAATATAAACCAGATGGAATGTAAGTACATTTGCATGTGTGTATTATGCAAAGCCACATTTTCTGCTACTGGGGGAAAAATGGTAATCACACTTTGGGAATGCATTTCCTCAAAGAAAGAGAGGGGCATGTATGGAGGTGGTTTGATTCTGACACCTGCTAGCAAACTCAGATGCACCTGCACCTGGTATCATTAGGTGAGAACAAATTCAAGCTGCTGTCATGTTTTTATCTATCAAAAGCACAGTAAAACTAAATAAATAGAATTTGAATTATTTTAAATGGCAGAAACAACTTGTTTCACTGTCTGATTCTGGATTCCTCTGCTTTTACACTGTTGGGGTTTAAGTTATGTACAGTATGTAGCTGCATAATGAGTGAATTTGATATTTGACAAAGTAAATTTTTCATATTTTGCTAAATGTACAATCTATTGAACCTCTGAACACACATTTAAATAAATTATTTGGAAAAAAGAATGATAAATTAGCACAAAAACACCCCACATCACTGCTGCTGATAGTCAGCTATCATTAGCATCACTAACAACACTAAGTTGGATTGGTTGAAAATGGGTTTCTATACCTTTCAAGGATGCCACAAATCTGGTAACATTTATGTGTGATAAATGTAAAGCATTTCATACCTAATTATTTGACCAATACACCCACTAGGTACCTGTACATGTCGTTGAACTTGGCAGGGTGAACACAATTATGCGCAAAAAATAGCAAGTGTAAAAGTAGAAGCATGCTGTTCTAGCCTTAAATATTTATTTATTTATTATAGATTTGTTTAAAAATGATCTATTACCAAGTATACAGTACATCAAGAATTATTTTGTGTAACACAGACCGACTTTTCACATTTAATCGAAAAATGGTTAAATTAAAAACAAATTCTTAATCAGGCTTATATACATTTATCTTTAATTATATGACATTACATACAGATCCTGTCACACTACCACAACAGAATTGAGTTCTGTGGATTATTTGTGGAAATTAGTGGCTTTTGTCTGCAAAATCAGTCACCACTGTGATGCTTTAAATGTCACATTTTTGAGATCAAGATGGTTGTTTTTGTTTTCTGTGCTTTCTGTGAAGTAAAGTTCCTCACCTTTTAAAAAAAACATCTTCACTAGGGACAACAAGAAGGATTGGATGTGATTCATGTCTTGTGTGGAATGGACATCACAGGAATCAAAGTTAGAGCCAAGACAGATACACTGTGTAGGGTGAGGGTTTGAATCTCACTATGGTCCCAAACACTTTCCATTCAACACTGTGCTGCAAAATGAACTGTGATTACAACTCAGTCATCTGTTCACTTTTTACCTCAAGACACCAAGTTATGATTTGACACCCTGTTGTGAAGTGCCTGCCTGGGCTCTCGTGCCCTAAAAATACTCAAATGCGTTTGTTTTCTTATTCATAATCACCTCTTTTTCTTCTTCTTCATCCTCTCTTCCTTATTTAGCTCTCTCTGTCTCTCTTGTTTTTGGTTGTTGAATGCCGTGACTGTGCTGCATTTGTCCTTATTTGCATCATAGATCTTGTATGATATTGTGAAATAAATGGATTAAAATCAATAAAATAGTTATGACAACCTTTATGGTGTAAAAATGCCATTAACAAATGTGTCAAATTTGTTAGTGTGATGTGTATGGAGGTCATAAGAGCTTGCAGTCTTTTTAGGTATGCCTCACACCCAGAATATAAAACACACACAGGCATTTCAGCCTGATTTCATTTGGTAATGCTCACACCATTTTAGCTGCAAATTTACAGTTTTCTAAGGCAACACCACAAAAAGTCTGATCTTGTAGACATAATGTATTACTCATAAATTTAACTGAGACCATGTTGATTCGTGACTGCTGATCTGCCCACACACACACACACATTTCTTGGCTCTTGTCTTAGCTGAACTGGGAGCTGATGTGTAACCTCCCACAGATAACTTCTTATATGTGCATCAAATCGTATTTCATGTGTCATACCATTTTTCATTGGTTCATTTTTTTATTATTCAAAGATAATATTTTGTTTTAGCTTATCAAAAACAATTCATTATTGTTTTGGTTGCCAGATGTGATGTGGTAAGTATGACCTGTTTTCAAAAACATTAAATGCATGATATGCAAGAAATAAAGCCTTAAAAATATGAATAAAATAGTGGCTCAAAATTGTACACTCATTCTATTACTCATTCAATGAAACCAAATGGTTTTGGTGATGCATCCACCCAACCATTTGCAATGCTTACTTTATCCTCTCAGGGGTCACAGGTGGCCAAGGCCTGTCCAGATGGCATCAGTTGAGAGTAGGAAAAGATCTTCAACAGCCTTCATAACAGCTTTCATAAGACTAACACAACCATTCACACCAACTCTCACACATATGGCTGTCTAAAATGATCAATTCAAATCTCTGTATTTAGATGGAAAAAGCCAGAAGTAACTGCACCATTCTGCTGCCTACATTTAGTATCCCAAGGGTACCTTAGAGAAAGAGGTTGTGTTGGATCAGAATATTTATCCATTTGTTAACAGGATTGCTTAAAATGTAATTGAGGGATTTGCATGAACATTAGGAAGGACATCGTCCAATTTATAAGGAAGTTAGACTTGGATCTAGCTTGTTTTTTTTTTTTTTTTTTTTTTTTTTAATCAAGCCTTGGGGAAGGTAGCCTTGCAGTTATTGTTATTGTGACAGTAACAAAGTGCCTCCATCGATTACAATAAAACCTGTCCAGTTCTGAAGGTTTGTGACGAACTGCTTACAAAAGCAGTTTGAGACTGCACATCTCTGCCAAAGCTAAAAAACAAACAAAAAACTTAAAACAAAAGAACAACTTGGATCCAAATCAAGGCCGAGAGTTGGCCCATGGCACACCTGGTGAAATTCTGCCAATGTATCCATAACCATCAGTAATCATGATAAGCCTAAACAGACCAACCAAACCAACAATAAAAACTTGTCTCTGTTTAATTTCTTTTAATAACTAAGGGGACTTTGTTCGCTTATTCTTTCATTTGGAGAAGTTTTCGTACAATTAGGTGCCTCCATGTTCTCTTCTTTTTCTATAACAGCAGAGCATAATACAGTATAGTTTATACCAGTAATTTCTGATAACACTACAAAACTACAAAAAGACATGCCCTGCTCACATTTAATTTTTAATTCTTCTTCAACTTCTCAAATATTTGTTATGAATTAGCTTTAGATGCCATGCTCAAAATAATAATTTTCTTTCAGTCTAAATATTAGAAAGAGCAGAGAAAAATAAACTTTGAACAATAAGTTTTAAAATTACGTACAATACCAGTGAAACGTTTGGACACACTTTCTGAATGACTCTAATGGGAAAATGTATCCCATCTAAAACTTTGGTCCTGGGTGTCTGGAGCAAGATGTTGCATGTCTTCAATAAGTCTGTGAATCAGAGTAATGATCCTATAATAAAGTATCTTCAGTCAGAGGCTTCTTCAGGTCTGCTCCAAGATCAGTACAAAAGATAAATCTTTTCTTTATAATGACTATTTGTTCTCCTTATTCATCCTTATTATCTCTGAAACATCAGCATTTCAAGCCAGATGTAATTATGAAGCACAGCAATCTGATTCAGAAGTTATCAGGCAAAGTGAGTCAGTCAGCTAGTCGTCAGCCAGTCATGTAACCAGCCAGCCGGTGAGTCATCCAGTCAGTGAATATTTTTTCTTTGCTGTTATTTTGATATTCTAGGCTCTGTCTGTTTGTTTTTATCGCCTTGGTCACACTTTATTAGAGGAGTAGCATGGGGTCTTCCTCACCCCTCCCAACAATCTGCTTCCACTGCTACTGAATTATAGATATGCCTTACCTTCATTACTGCTCTCTGAGGGAGGCACTTTATTATGAATTCTCAAGTGACCCTTATACCAATATACCAAATCAAATATTCATTTTTTTAGTGCAAATATTCATCCCACTCATACCTTTTTCTTTATCCTTTTGTAATATCCTGCAGTTCTTTGATGAGGACAACTGTGAACCGTTCTCATACAGACATAGGTAACAGATGGATTTTATTGTTGCTGCAGCACCTTGCCTCGCTGCTGAAAGCTCTGTAGTCAAACCATATTTTTTTTTCTTTTATTTTTACATTGCTAACCAGTCTTTAACCTTTACCTGTTGTTCAGCTTCCAGTTTTCAGGTTTTTTTTCTGTTGAATCGTGCTGCATAATATATTTACCATTAAATATTTACAGAATATTTTTTCCTTTCATGAATAATTTCCTCAAGGTCTTTTGTTCACCATCACCTTGCTATCTCTTTTATGTGCATCCTGTCGTCTGGAGTACTTTTACAATGCCTTTTGTCAAAAAGTTGTTTTTTCTATTCTATCATTGTGCTTTGACATCTTTATTTCAGCTTAACCAGCCATATAGCACTTTTCTTTGCCATACAGTACCAGTTAAAAAATTTGGAAACACTTTCCTATTGAAACTAATGGGAAAACATGTACAAACTTTTGACCGGTAGTGTATTTTCACTTGCATTCGAAGCTCTCTCTCTGTCAGTCTAAAATAGTGGTTAATACTTGATCCAAGATGACTGTGTTTAGTATGCTTTACTTTACTTTCTTTACTTTTACGTGAGTAATCATGTGTAAAATCATGCAGCAGCAGGAAGATCAATACTGATCTTAGGTTACTGCAGTGACCTAATCTAATTTAATATCTAAATAGCTTGACTTACCAAAGTAACTTCACCATGCCACTGGACTTATTTTTTAGCGTCTGTCATGAAATCATAGAGAATAAAGTTTATTATGAATCCACAACCTTCAGAGCTGTCCATATTATTTCCATTAACACTTAATGTTGTTACCTACTGAGAAACTCTATGCTAATTTGAGTGTATGAAGTGGATTATTACAAAGTTGCTGCAGCACTATTTTCAGAGGGGATAAAATTGCCTACATGAATTTCTCTAGTCACAGGAGTCAGCTCAATATAAATCAACAGGCAGTGAGCCCGAGTCTGATTAAAAAATATAAATAATATTATGTTGCAAGTAAGTTCTACAGATACTTTCTAAAGATTTAATCTGACTGAAGTGAGGGGGAAAATGGATTTTTTAATAAAAGTAAATTAAGAGAATGTATCTGCTGTTTCTATTTTCCAAAGCTGTGTTTTTATTACTGTTACTGGAATATACTATGTAACCCCCATTTTCAGCGTCCAACGGTTTCCCCCTGCTTCAGAATAAGGCCTGGTTGGGTCAGTGGCAATTTTTATCTAACTCTGAGTCACCACAGGGCTCACAACCAAGAGCTTATTTGACATTGGCATTGTCTGCTTGTGGTGTTTCTGGAGTGGGGCTGGGTGAGACAGAAATTTCCTGATAGTACCATATGAAAATGCTGGTACTTAAGGAGTTTGGCTTGTGGTGCTGAACATTATGACTACCAGTTTCATCCGAAACGTCTGAAGTCCAGTTTACATAAAAGCTCATTGATTTTTTTTTTAATTAAAAATGTATCACATGAATTGCTTTCTCCATATAATATTCAAACACAGCCACCAAGATCAACAATTTTCAGAGAGGCAGATTATGACAAATAGTTAAGAAATAGACTGCCATACTCAAAAGCGAAAGTAAAAATGTCAACACCTGCATAATCCTGCAGGAAGGTGGTCTATTACCAGATTTTCTGTGGATGCTTGATTTATCTACTGTAGCTTAGATGCTCTAAATTTGAGTTTTTATTTTTAAAGAGAGATGTATTGAATGAGATGCTTCTATCATGAGTCAGAAAATTACGTTACAAAATCATGGGCATGCAGGTTGTAATTTTGGTCAAAGTGCAGCTAGAGAAACAAAGCGTATATTTGGACCTTGACCAAATGTGTGAAAAGCATCTATCCATCGACAAAAGACAGCAGAAGTCCTGGTGACCAACACAGAAAAGAGTTATAACTGCATAACAGATGAGCTAAAGAGTGGTAAGTACTTCTTCTAAAATTGTGTAAATGGATTTGCATACTAATATCAAAGTTTCAAATAGCTTGTTGACACTGACTAGGATGCTGAACGTCCAGCAACGTGACTTCATGTCACAAATAAATAAAACAGCTTTATACAAATAAATATCTAATTATAGTCTTTAAGAGTTCTCACGTGTATGCTCTTTTGTTTATTTATTTTGTTATACCACGTAAGAGCATTTTAAATACTTCTATCTTAATTTTTCAACAAAGAAATGCACTCGAAACGTGACGTCATTATTTGATTTGATTGACAGATTCTTAACTAATAGAAAAGAAGCTGGGCTGTAGAAGGCGGGGTTTTAATGGACCCATAAACCTTGTTTAAAATGTCTCCTTAACAACCGATCTGAGAGTCTAACAGACAGAAGTTTTCGCTGCTCAAACGCTTCGTAGGTAAAGCATCTTTGTTTCACTCTGTATTTAGTGACTACTCACAACATACTGTAGCTCTTTATAGCACGATCATGGATATAAATATGATGGCTTTGCGGCAGAGAAAACATGATTCAGTAGCATCAGCTGTTTGCTTAAAATATATATACAAAACAAGCTAAGCTAATTAGCAAGCTAGTAAAACCTGATTTGCTCGCTGTTAACAACCCGATAAAGTAGTTGTTACAAAGCGACCACAGTGTCTAAGATGTGTCAACGCTATCCAAACGAGAAACTGTCTTTTTTGGTGTCAACTATGTTGGAATAATATTTTATGCTAGCAAGTAGCGGTTCAGTGATGTCAGCTAACCTTGTATCCAGTCCAGTAGTGCATTGTTAGCTAGAGATACCGGACCGGTATGCTTCCTCCGCGCTCATGATGTGCTTCTCAGGTGGTTGGTAGAGTTTTTAACCAGCTAGTTTCGACAAGCTTACATACACAAGATCTTTCATTGCAGGAGTCGGAATGGCAGGGACTGGTGAGGGGAAGAAAGAAGAGGCCGATTACAAGAGACTGCACAGCTTTCCTCTCATCAGGGTACGACAGCACACCAGGATGCAGGACAAGATCTTGAACCCATATTGATATAATACCGTTAAAAAAGATTCGCAAATTCAAGTTTACTGGGGTTACTGTGTAAAAATCGCATTTAATACTAAGCTGCAAATTCGCTGCATGTGTATTGTAATGTAGACTTAGGGTTAGTAACAATCAGTAAATAGATTAAAAAGAAAATAAGCCATCACTTTATTCATGTGCTTAATATAAGTGTTTGACAGTTCTTAATATACAAACGTCCCCTAGGTATTATTATTGTATTGTATAGCTGAATTAATCAATACAAAAGCACCAATATTACTTAACCAAAGGTTTAGTCCATAGAAATGTCAACTTTACTCTAGGATTTCAGTTTGCCCTAAAATGTTTTCAATTTTGATTAATAAAAGCAAGGACATGACTCTTTAATGTAAACTAATTATTTGTCTTTGCAGAAAAATTGGCATTTTTACTGCATACATTTCAAGCACAAATATATCTTGAAACTAAAAATATAAAGCATGTTTGCGCTTGGAAGCCACTTTTAAACACTGAAAACAAGGTTGCTGCCTTCTTTCATATGAAAAAGTGGTGGCATTCAGGAGATCAAACACTCAATCTCCCTTTTACCTTAATGTTTCTTGAAGCTTCTTTCAAACATGACCAAATCAGTGTTGGATAGCCATGATGTGCACAGAGTATTTGTATTTGGCTCGAGTTTGGACAGAAAATGAAATGAATGGAATGAGGGATATTGTAGTATTGTAAAACACAGGGAGTAGTAGAAAATATAGCTTTTCAACATGTTAAAGCCGGGTGAAGAGGTGGTGCCAGTGACTTATTGGCTTCTTACTTGCAAATATTTCTTTGCAATGAGTTTGGTTGTGGTGGAAATGAGAAATGTTAGTTTTTCTCTTTTTAATCTTCATCTTTCAGTCCATTATTTTCAGTGATCAACTGACCTTAACAATGTGTTAAGTCTTAAATCATTGATTAAGCCCCACTTTACAGTATTTTATTTACTGATCATAGACAAGTAAATAGGTCTTTCAATATATCCTATAAAGAATGCACATGTGACGTCACTGCGGATTTCTGCACCATTTTGGGGGCGTCTGACTATTCTTTGCACCGACCCTTTCAGGTTTCTCACTAGTAGACTGTGTTAAAAATGCATCTAAATCATGCTGAGATGAAACGTCCGTACCGTGATAAGCTCACAAGAGAAGTTGTTATATTGCAGAAACATTAGATCGTTACAAGCTGCTGAACAATGAAAGAAGTTCAGGTTTAGTTGTGTTTCCACCTGCTTCAATCCCAGATCACTGTTTACCTTGTGTTTGGTGTAAGTTCCCACATCTGCCATGAATTTAAAAACTACCGATCAATTAATGTTGATGCGGTCATTTTACAAATGGATGGATTAAAACCTGCTGGTATACAAACTGTTATTTGTTATTACATCTTGCAAAAGCAGTAAAATATGAAAACAGTAAAAAAAAAAACAGGATGAAGTATATTAATTTATTACAAAACAATATAATCATTTTTAACATAATGTAACATTTTTCACTGGATCTGGTGGCAGATGATAGGAGGAACTACTCGTCAGAACCTCAAGACGGAATACTTGGTCTTACTCGTCTGAACAAGCCAGAGATTAAAAAGATGATAGTCACTGTTCAACCCATGGAAACACACCATGGGTACACTAAAAATGGCCATTTCTCCCATAATTCTGTGCATTGATGATATCATTGTGCATGAAACATTTAGGGGTCCCCAGCCTTAGCGGCCTTTCTTTGTTTGTATGCTTTGCTTTTATACTGTGCAGAGAGGGAGTAACACAACATGCAAAAAAAAAAAAAAAAAAAATGCCACCATTGTCCATATGATGTCTTCATAGTGTGCAAAATGCATTTGACACATGTGCAAACATGGCATCACTTTATATCTGTTTTTGAAATTAACTTAAATCCTTTAAGAAGATTAATTTTTTATTTATCGCTAGCTCGCATACCTTTGATTTAATTCAGTAGACAGAAGAAAATGAAAACCATTAATAATGCTTTTTTCTCAGCACACAGACATGCCAGAGGAAATGAGGGTTGAAACCATGGAGTTGTGTGTAACAGCCTGCGAAAAATTTGCCACCAACAATGAGGTGTGTGTGTGTTAATCAGTCAGATTCTCACATTTTGATGTTGCTCCTGTAAGTAAATCACTCTAAATAGTACTGTCATTGCTAGAATATACTTAAATTAGTCACCTTGTTGGTTTCTTTGTCCATGTTTTATCTCCTAGAGTGCGGCTAAGATGATTAAAGAGTCAATGGACAAGAAGTTTGGCAGCTCATGGCACGTGGTGATCGGTGAAGGCTTCGGTTTTGAGGTCACACATGAAGTGAAAAACCTGCTCTACATGTTCTTTGGAGGAAGTTTGGCCGTGTGTGTGTGGAAGTGCTCGTAGCACCTCCTCACTGTGCATCCTGCCCACCAACGTGGTCACTGGACTGGGAATAAACACCAGCTACCAGCCAGATGCTGGTTCCACCATTGCTGTTGTGGCAGGTTGTTTTGTCTATGCTACCAGCTACTGTGGCAGACAATAAATTTGTTGTCCAGAAGCACATATTAGCAAAGAAAATAATATGAAAAGTCACTTTGTCTGGTAAGCATAAAGAAAAACCAACTTGCTGTGTTGTCTGTCACTGTTTTTTTTCCTCTTTGTTTTCTTACCCTTCATTCAACTCGTGTCCTGTCATCAAGTGTTCAGAATGTTTGTGAGTGTGAATGTGCAAGCAAGTTCAACTTTTTACAAGAACTACAGCCAGCCAGGGTCTCCAAAGTCCTTTATCCTCCTTCCTCTTCAGGGAGTGTGCATGTGAGTGGGTGAGTTTACATGTTTGTGTGTGCTGGACACACACTGTGTTTTGTTGTTTTGCTTAGTTTGTTTTTAATAACCTCATATCGTTACTTTCCACACTAGTCTGAGCAGATTTGTGCAACTCTTTTTTTTCTCTCTCCAAGTTATCTGGAACTTTCAACATATCTTTCTCTGTTAACAGCACTAGTCTTTCAATAAACTTTGTAATATTTTGTATGCGTACATATTTTGAAAACTTGAAGAATTTTTTTTTCTTTTTTTGAAGAACAGAGTCATCTTCTTACAAATGAAGGCCCAGTCTCCTGAGCCAAAAATGAAAACGATCCACCATTTTTCCTTGTAAAGGTGTTTGTAATTATTGCTAATAATATCACATCGCTGGGTAACTATGGCAATGTGAATAATCCAGTGCAATGGACCACTACGTGTGAACTGACCTGATTGTACATTAAACTGAAATGTGGTGAACTAGAAACCTAATGTCTTTTTTCCCGCTTTTGTTCTACCTAGTGTTTATTATTCCCTAAAGAGTTAAAGTAAGGCATTTTAGGGCAAATCTATGATCAACCAAAATAATTTTTGTAATCTCAGTGGGAGGTCATGATACTTAATTCTAAAGTGGAGAAATTGGAAAGGTTTGAACTATGTGGTTAAAAGAAGGCTTGTTAGACAGTGGTGACTGCATCTGGTGCTTAATAATGAGATATGTTTGTTTTATGTCAATAAAATTAAATTTGAATATCTTGTATTTAAATATGCATAGACAAAGAGGAATAATATACCAGCAGCTGCTCTGCAACAGCCTTTTAAAGATCTTAAATACATAGAAGAACGGACTGAAAGAACATCCTTTCAAAAATATCTGACAAGAGTTTATAAGAAAAGACAAAAAAAAGTGAAGAATCGGAGTGGATGATGAATAAGACAAGCTCCGCCGGAGAGAGTTGTTGTGTTGAAAGGCTGCTGCTTTATAGTTTGAATTTGATGCTTCCACAAACAATTTTTGATAAAAAGCTCCTGAAATGTTCAGTTGTGCTCGAATGTCCTTGCAAAACTATTAAAAGAAAGAAGTGGACTTGGCCAATGTTTCCGCAAAAATAGTCCCCATCATTGTGTCTTGATTCCACTATGTTTGTGTTTGCATCCTTTAGTACTGATTTTAAATGTAAGTCTGGTCCTCCACCCAAGGCCATATTAATGTTTAACTAGATCTGTAAATAAACTAATGTTCTATCAAAGCTTTAACAAATCAAGTGAAACACGGTAGCTTCAATATTTGATTTCTAACATAACTGAAAATCATCAGACTACAACAATCAGTTTTAGGTTTAGACTGTATACATTCAGACTGTGTTATTAAGGGAAAAGGGTACTTTTGCAGCTTTATTTGGAACTGAAAGAAGTATGCAACATATTTCCGAGAAAAGGAAATTCAGTATAATATGACATTTTGAAATATCCTCCTAAGACCACTGTGACCCAGAAGTGGAGAACAGAGGTCACAATTATTGACAGAAAAGCAGAATCGGGCAAATTCTGCCTCAGCATTTTTGTTTACCCAAAACACCATAACCCCAACATCAGGTCAATGTGCACTTTGTGCTCACAAAAACACAACACTTTTAGCACTTGTCTTTTATTGACAGTTATGTGCAATACTTTTTTATTAGTCACAGAATGTGTTACACACTACAGTACTCATATTTTGAGATTTTAGAAATGATTGACCTTTTTGTAGATCTCGGTTTCTGATCATAGTGTATGCTATTATGTCGGATATTTGATCATTTCAGCCATTTTGGTATTTACCAGCACAGGCCTTTAACAAACCTGGCAACACCATTTACATGCTACAGCATCCTGATTTCTCTTGGAGCTGTTGATTAAGAATTACAAGACGTATTGACAGGTGTATGCCACACCTAAAATTATTTGAATTAGCATGTGAGCATAAACAGATAAACAGAAAAAATAGATTTTAGAAGTGCAGAAAAGCCAGATAAAACATGTATTGTGACTGTGTGTGGAAGCATAGAGAAGTTTTTGCAGGAAAGTCTCTGTAGAAAAAAATGTAGTTTGGAGTTTTGATGTTGAGAAACTGCCCCAGTTTGAAGATATCTGACCTAATTTTGCCTGAAAACATCCAAGCACAATGATCGACATGGTTTTGACAGGGTTACATCTGGATGTGGTGGGATTTATGGCAGCGTAATATACTGATAGCTTTCACCCAGATTTACCTGGCTGACCTATTTCATGTGAAGGAACCTGTATGTTCAGCAATTACTGTTACAGCACTGTGACTAATCCAGTAGATTGTGTCAGTGAACATGGTTCTGTCAAGAGAACCGCCTCATCCATTATTCACCTCAAACAATCTTTATATAACTCCTCCCTCTGTTTATGTCTCCTCCACATTGTTAAATATTAATACAAAGAGGCACAAAGTCAACTCTCAAGACTGTTCAAGTTTGTTTGGCCTAGACACTAAAAAGCTTTCCCCATGCAGTGCTTGGGAGAAAAGCTAATTATCCTGGAAGAGGCTTTTTGGAGCTTTTCTCTGAAGTTACAGACATGTTTCCACCCGGGGAAACTGTAACAAGCACTTGCACTTGTATTACCATACAAACGAACTGCATGGTGCTCTTTTTATGCTTGTTCACAGCCCTCTATTACAGTAGCCATTTTAACACATTTCCAAGTTTGATTTAATCAGAATTTTCTAAGTGCATGTAGTGTCTGTACGTAAACTGTAATTCATGTTTGATGTGAACATGGAATTGATCACATTAAGAAAGGAAATATTTCCAATCACATTGAGAGTGAGGAAAATAATGTTTTTTGAGAATTACATGTATGTAGGTGCAGCATACACCTGAATAGCAGAGTGGACTGTAAGAGTTCATTCTGTGAACAGACTCTTTCAGCTCTTTCGGTATGTGCATTGTGTTCTCGAGATCTTTTTACCAGCCCATGATGGTGGGTGCCATTTTATCTGAGCCAGAAATCAAGGCTACTGAAACAAAAACCAAACAAACAAACAAACAACAACAAAAAAAAAATCAGTATTGAACTGAACATGGAGAAGAGGTCAATGACTAGTTTCCATCATGGACAATCAGCCCCACTCCTCCATGACTCACTGCAGAAACAGAGGATTTCATTCTCTAAAACACTCGTAGTTTCAGGCTACTTGAATGAAATTTTTCTATCTATCACAGCGTCACAGATATTGTCAGGTAATTAAAATGTGGCTTCGTTTACATGAAGCTATTAAAGACGAGTCCTCTGACTGTTGATATTTGACTTCAAATAGTTCCGGGCTATCACACTGTGTCCTCATCCATGTTCGAAAAGCTCAGTACTGTATCTTAGCAACCTCCTTACCACCTGTGTTGTTGAGTGGAGCTTTGAAGCAATCAAGTGTGTGTGTGAGAGTGTATTGACACACAGGAGGTAAAAAAGAGAAGACATCAGTTGGTGGCTGAATATAAAGTGACCAACAATTCAGAGTTCGGTAGCTGCTGGAGAAAAATTAGACACGATGGAGAGAATTTCACCTGAAGTTCAGAGACTGAAAATTTCCGATGCACACAGAATTTTTAACAGATTTCAGCAGTTGTTCAAAGACACAGAGAGTCGGAGAAATGACAAACAGAGGATTGTGTCAGGCAGCTGAAAGATGGAGACGGGGCATCAGAGGACACAGAAATGAGAGGGGAGGATAATTCTTTCATCTGAACATCACTAGTGAGCATTTTTTAAAATGGTAAATTGAGAAAAACCATCCAATATTAATGTGCATGTGTGTCCTATTTTGGCCATCAGTAGCCTTATCCATGCATTTCATCAGCTCAGCTCCAGCCACAAACAGTGGGAGACTGTAGCGAATGAAAGAGGTTGGTGAAATTAAATGAGCATAAAAAGAGAGAGGGGATAATTGATAAGATGTGTCTGTGGATGTGTGGATTAAGAGTAAAATAGCCCATTTATAATTCATCAGTAGGGGACAGAGACTGAGCGCAAATCAGACAAAAACTAATTACAACTAGAAGAAGAGCAAAAAGAAGTGTGGATTATTTGAAGTATAAAAATAAAGTATTGGAGGGAAAGACATTGAAAGCACAGTTGCAACATTGCTTGCATCTTGATTTATGACTGATCTCTCTCTCTCATAATTGTGATAAATGCTTGCTTCAACCATTGAATTTGTTAATTAAAGGGTTTGTCAAGCATGCACTTTAATTCTAGAAGCTACTTGAACTTTGAAAATGAAAAAACTACTTTATAAACTGCATGGATAAAACAGTGCAAAATTCAAACCACAGAAACATTATATGTTGTGTATGAATTTTCCTCATGGGGATGAATAAAGTATCTATCTCTCTATTAGGCAAGGCAAGGCAAATTTATTTGAATAGCACATTTCATGTACAAGACAATTCAAAGTGCTTTACATAAAACATTTCAGCAGGGTGCAGAAAGCAATAATAAAGGAAATAAAACAGATAAAATGCAAGAAATAAAATGTCAGTGTGGGGAAAGACAATAAAATAATAAATTACATTAAAATGATTAAAAGCAAGATAAGTTAAAAAAAAAAAAAGTTACCGTGCAGATTTCATGCATAGGTGCATGAGAAAAGAAATGTTTTTAACCTGGATTTAAAAATGTCTACATTTGGGGAAAGTTTAATCTCCACTGGCAGTTTGTTCCACTTGTTTGCAGCATAACAGTTAAATGCTGCTTCTCCATGTTTAGTCTGGACTCTGGTCTGGACTAGTTGACCAGAGTCTTTGGATCTAAGAGCTCTGCTAGGTTTATATTCTCTGAACATATCACAGATGTATTCTGGGCCTAAATCATTCTGGGATTTGTAAACAATGAGAAGGGTTTTAAAATCTATTCTGTGACTGACAGGAAGCCAGTGTAAAGATTTCAAAACTGGTGTGATGTGTTCAGATCTCTTAGTCCTGGTTAAAACTCTAGCAGCAGCGTCTTGGATGAGCTGCAGATGTTTAATGCTCTTTTTAGGAAGTCCTGTTAAAAGACCATTACAGTAATCCAGCCTACTGGAGATGAATGCATGGATGAGTTTCTCTTGGTCTTTCTGGGAGACTAAATTTTTAATTCTGTTGATGTTTCTGAGCTGGTAAAAAGCTTCTTAGTGACAGCTTTGATGTGGCTGCTGAAAGTCAGGTCTTAGTCTATCAACACTCCAAGGTTACGAACTTGGTCAGTGATTTCAAGAGCCCGAGTCTCCAGGTGTTTACCAATGTTGACCCTCTTCTCTTTGCTACCAAACAGAATAATCTCAGTTTTGTCTTCATTTATTTTAGAAAATTCTCCTTCATCCAGGTGTTTATTTGCTCCAGACACTGACACAATAAGTCTATTGGACTGCAGTCATCTGGCGACAGAGACACATAAAGTTGGGTATCATCTGCATAACTTTGATAATTAATGCTATAGTTCTGTAATATTTGACTCAAAGGGAGCATATACAAGTTGAACAGAAGAGGTCCAAGCAAAACTTAGCAAAAAGTTAGTCCAATTTGCATATATATAGTGTATAAAAACACACTTCCATTACTGAGTTAAAAGCTACAGTTTAATATAAAATTTTCATGTTAAGTATTCTGCCTCAGTTTCAGTGTTACACAGGTGTCTGTGGCTCTTCAACAGCTACTGTTTTTTTTAATTGTGCACGTTACATGCTTGACTCACTTGTAGCAATAGACAGAAGTATTGTGATGTATTGTCAGCATAAAACATGCTTCCCACTGGAGTACTGTTCATTATACTGAGAGATATGGTGCATGTCATGGGAAAACTGCACAACCAGGTCTTGTTTTGTACCACTTAAAAGTCATCCTAACATTTGGGCCACTGAGATCTTGTCTGACTCGAGCACAGTCAGTATTGTGTTTTGGATGATAAGCCTTGAGGAAAATTAACATCTTCTTCACATACTCTCTGAATCTAGACTGTATTAAAAACATGTCTGCATGCTTTGTGGACTTCTGAAGTCCCACATTCAGTAGATAGTCCTTGTGTAGTTCTGCATAAACTCATATATTAAAATGAAACAGGATACCTACTCTTTTCATCCTAAAGTTAATTTCAAATGCTTACAAATCAATAATTAAGTGTAAAGTATATATGGTCTTTGTGTATAGTCCTTTCTTTGGTACAAGATAAAGTTCTAGAGCCTCATATTCAGCATCTCAATGACTTAGTAACTTAGTAATAGTAAATCTGACTGACAACTGCAAAATCATGCTACCTTTGCTTTTTTAAAATTTTGATCTATTTATATATTTATTTACTTTACAAAGTTTAACCATGGTTTGAAAATTAAACGTCGTTCACTCTATTTTAAGACCCATTTACATAGCATACTGTAAGCAGACCCTACCAAAACCTACTCAAGTCTGTTAAGGTACCAGGAAAAAATGTTTTTTTAAAATAAGTAAAATACTACCTGCAGCAATGTTATTATGTTTGATGTTTGTGTTCAATCTTCAGCAGGAAAACCTGAGTCACTTCTGTGAGAAGCTTTGTCAGAACAACATTTAAGTGACTCGCATGCAAAAATATCACTTGTTTCCTCTGTTGTGTTGTGTTTTTTTATTACCTACATTAAATTTTTTCCTCATTCACATTTAGCTCATGTTTGTGCACTGACACTTGAATGTTTTATGAGTGTTGGTGAATAATGAATGAATATGACCACCTGTGAGAAAAACCTCCAATTAAATGCAGTCAGTTCACTCTGTTAAGCTGATACACGAGGCACATTTTCATTTTTTGTCAATAATGTTCTCTACAGAGTGTCACATGGATATGACACATATCACATGGATTACACAGAGAAAACACACGCCAACACTCACACATGTAGACACACACACACTTTGAAGAGCTATACTTCACAGGAACAGTGTCTCCCGTGGGATTTCCATAAGGCCTGAGGCACCAAAATCAAAGTCTTGAATCAAACTCATGCAGAATATAAAATGTCTGTTTTCACAGTTCCTTGGTTTAGAGCTGTTTCAATTGCATCTCTAACTAGATAAACATAATTTAACATGTAAATATGACATGTAAACAATACTTCATCTGTTCAAATTTTATTCTTTGTGCAATAATTTACATACAAATCTCTTCCAGACCCATAATGAAAAACATTGGAATAAGTCAAACCACATTTTAAATGAGCCTGTTTACTTCTGCAACTAAACTGCTTACTCTACAAACCAGCCATAAATAACAGTTGCTGTGACCAACATGTTTTGCAAGATGAAAACCATGCTTCATGTCTGCATTTTTCAATCATTTAGACAGAAGTGTAACTGCCTATAAATAACTGTACAGACATGTTGGTGTATGAGTGTGTGAACAGTGGTGTAACACATTCCTCATATTTACACTGCTGTCAGAGGTGGTGTGGAAATATAAATTTTAGCTCATGGGGAGCAACACTGATATGATTTGTCCAGATTTGTTCTGCATCAGATCTTTAAAATCCTGCATGAAAAAAAAAACAAAACCAAAAACAAAAGAAAACAAACAAACAAAAAAAAAACAAAAACGTATAACTGCTCTTTTTGTCCCAAAGTTCATATCAAGCGCATATTACTTAATAAACAAGCATATAGTGTATAGTCCTTGTGTATAGTCCTTACTTTGGTACAAAACAGAGACAAGAGTGAAGTTAAAAAGACAAATACAATGTCAAAAGGGCCTGGTTTAAAAGAGATGAGTAAACACATTGATTTATGCTTGGATCACTTTAACCTGGCACTGATCCCCACCTTGTAGAAAGAAAAAAAAAGTACAAACAATTGGGTAAATACTACCTGGATCCTGGATTAACTCTCTTTATACCAGCGGTAACATCAGCAAGAAGAGCTCAAAGTTCTCAGGAGGGTTTTAAAAGGAAAAAATTTGTAAGTTTTTTTAAGCTTGCCTTTTATTTCAATATATGAAATTATTTGCACACTGACTGGAATAAATTAATTAGTGTTATGTGAATTGATAGAAATATTCTTTATGTACACATACAGTAAATTGTATAAAATAAAATTAAACCCATGGTTGTCAAAATACTGTTATTTGATTTGACTACACCATTCTCCAAGCCATTCCTTCAAAGCCTTTTTGCAACATGGTTTTCATTTTCCTTTCATACACTTTCTTCCTCTGACCTTTTTGTCCTCTTTTCAGTAGGATGACACGGCGTATGTACCGTCGCTCCAGGACAATCTGTCTTTCCTTGGCCCTCATCACCGTTTTCCTTCATCTCCTGTTGGGGATTGTCTCGTTTTCCATTCACCACCTGCCCTGTGACCCCCCACTGCCAACAAGGACACATGTCCTTAGAGACTTAGTACGCACCGACTACACCAAGGAGGAGATCAGAGGTCTAGCTGATCCTCCAACTGACGCCAAACAAAGTGATTCTTCCTACAAAGATGCCAAAAAGGATTCCAAAAATAAATCATTGGAGTCTGACTTGTTAAAGCTTCGGGCACTATTTGACCATCCACTTTACACCATCCCCAGACCCACCATTCCTGAGGATGACTGGCTGCTGAGAGTGAAACCAAAGGTCAAGGCAAGTGAGAGGAGCTCGCTGATGTGGTCAGTATTATATGGCTACAACAGACTGCATCTGTATTCATATGACTGTGTATCTACAATTTACCATCTGACTACAATGAGTTGTTACCTAAACAATACATGTAAGGAAATGAGGAAGGCTAAAATAAGGTACCGTGATAAAACTAAAGCCCAGTACAGCAGAGCAGCCTGGTAATGTATTAAGTACATGGCCTCCACTAACCAGAATTCCTGTGAGACTAGAACATATCAATGTGATTGGTGTGTATAACTCTGATTTGCCAAATAATTTTTTAACTGTTTCTTTTCCTGCTTTAAAAACATCTGATTTTACTGAGAATGTCTCTCTCTGGAAAGAATCCCTTGAGCCTCTAAATTAAATTGTGATATCTCAGGAATTTGTCACAACATTATTTAGAAGGATCAAATTAGGAAAAGCTCCCAGTCTTGATGCCATTTGTGGGCGTACTCTTCATTATTGTGCTGATCAGCTCAGCGGGGCTTTTACCAGATGCGTGCAGACCTTGGACAGATTCCCACCATCTGGAAGACATCAACTATTATACCCAAATAAAAAAACTCCAAAGAGTTAAATGATTTTAGACCGGTGGCGCTGATGTCTTATGTATTGAAGAACTGAGAAAAGATTCTAAAAGACATCATTATGTCTTTGATAGATGAGAAACTCGATCCTTTATAGTTCACCTATCAGCTAAACAAAACAGTGGAAGATGCAAAACTGTGTATACTGAACACTGTGTACAAGCACCTTGAGAAACCAGGATCTCATGCAAGACTTTAGTTGCTTTAGTTAGACTTTTCCTCGGCTTTTAACAAAAAGCAGTCCTATATTTTAATGGAGAGGTTAGCCTCTTATTTTTGTCTTCCAGACCAGGTGCTCATGTTGTTAAATTTCCTAACAGAAAGGGTCCAGCAGGTTTTTGTGAATGGACAAATGTCCAAGAGGACATTATCAAACACTGGCTCACCTCAGGGTTGTGTATTGTCTCCACTTCTGTCCATCATGTACACTGACAGATGTGGAACTTCTTCAGAGGGCAGGGTTTTTGTGAAGTTTTCTGATGACGCTGTCATTTTATTCCTTCTTCAGGGCTCAGGGGCTGAACATGGTCCTACCTTGTCACAATTTGTCAGCTGATGTATGACAATTATCTCCACTTGAATGTTTCAAAAACTAAAGACACGATCATTGATTTCAGACGCAACCACAAATTTAGTGTAATTCATGGTAAAGTTGTCCAAACTGTTGATTCATACAAATATCTTGGCACTGTATTTGACTTTGGTTTGATATCAGTACTGAGTATGTGGTTAAGAGAGACCACCAGAGAATCCATCTGATGAGGAGAATGAACTCTTTTAATGTCATTGAGACTGTTTCAAAGAACTTTTATTGTTCATACGTTGAAAGCATCTTAACATTTTCCTTAAACTGTTGGTTCAATGGTTTAACTCTGAAAGACAAGAACAGCCTGCACTTCATAGTTGAAACTTGTTCTAAGATTATTGGAGTCAGATAAAGAGATTTGTCTTCCCTCTGGGAGCTTCAGGTTATTAAGAAAGCAAAGACCATCATCAGTGATTCTCACCAAGTGGTATCCTGGGAGTTTGCTTTGATGCAATCAGGCTGACGCTACCATGCTCCTCAAAGGAGAACCAATAAATATTATACATATTTCATTCCTTCAGCTGTTTCACTTCTGACAGCAGTCATTTTAAATGACATTTATTCTGCCATTGTTTTATTTTAGCTGAGCTAACACGTGTCTTGGCCTTTATTGTTATTTATTGCTAACAACTGTGCTCTGTGCTGATTGTGTCTGACACATTGCACTTTGAATGCTGACTGGGGTCAGTGGTAAGCTGTAAATCAATCGCCTGTACGGGATAAATAAAATTCTCTGAATCTGAATGAAATTCTGCAATTCTGCTCTGCAACAGACTAAACAAAAGTTCCTGTTAGATCTCTATTTCAAGTCATGTGGTGTTTGTTACCTAATTATCAGCGGATCTTTTTCTCTTGTATTTACTTCCTGCTTCCCTGGAACACCTGGTCCTCTATTACTTATCACTACACCTGAAACTTATTTGTTATTAGTCCCTCAGCATATCATCTGCCTTGTTTCCTTTGACTCCTTGCCATATCATTGTTTGTCACCACGATTTATTGCCATTATTTGTCATGTTATGTGCAAACATAACTGGAAATAGAGTGTATAATATAGAAAGAAAGTTGAGCTTGAAAGTCAGTTCTTTCCTGTGTTTTGTTTTTGTTGATAGCAAATTAAGCTTCTTGTACAACCCCCATTAGCAGTGCTTTTGGTATGTTTTAAAATGAAGTTTTAATTAAGTTCTCCTGCCTGCCTTCTGCTTCAAAGCCCAGCTTTTGGGTCCTATGACACATACAACCTTTGTATGTTTTTGCTGAGCTAAAATACAGAATAGAATAAAACTTTATTTGTCAATGCAACAAAAGTGCAACGAAGTTACAAAACCCTCAAGTCAGGGCAAAATGCAAAAATTACAACATAGCTACAACATAGTAAATAAAATAAAATAATGTAAAAAATAGCTGCCAGAGTATAATGTATAATATATAATATATAGTATAGTTATTACAACGCCACCTTACAACAATTACACAAAGCTTTTGCAGAGAACAATAGTGACATGGGATGTGATTGGTTTGGGATGCTTTGTATTTTTCATGGGAGATTTCTGCTGGATTCTTTTAAACCAGGGATGGGTGAGTCCAGTTCTTGGGGGCCACTCTCGGAGGTTTTAAATGTTTCCCTGTTCCAACACACCCTATGTAAATTAATGTCTCACTGTGCAGAACTTGACAACAAACGACTGAATCTGTTTAATTTAAATCAGGTGTGTTGGAGCAGTGAAACATAAAAAAACATGCAGGTCAGTGGCCCCTGAAGAGCAGAGTTGCCCATCGATGCTTTAAATGATATGACAGTTATTGTGGCTGCATCCAACAAATCTTTTTTAAACAGCTTTTTCTCTAAAACCTAAAGAGATTTGGGTTGTTATTCTGTGTGAACAAATTAATGTTTTTTTAAAAGTTTTCTTTTGTTTAGGTACTTTTAGGACGTTTAGGACTTTGTGAGTGCAGTTTATTTACCATGACCAGTCTGTTTCCAGGGTGAGCGAAAGCCAAGATGGCTATGAAGATGTCCAATGGAACAGCAGCAGTACCAGCCACCCTCCGTGGCTGCGCTTCCATCTGGGAATCACACGCTGGGAGCTCTACCTGCATCTTGACCCTAATCTTGAACTTTTGACTCAGCAGCTTGCCACGCATCGTATCTTGAGTTCAGGTGTGACAAATAAAATGTTGTCTTTTAATAAATATTGATCATTTTTATCCCTCCACACAATATAATATGAGCAGAGCACAGAGCCTGAGAACACCAGTAACACACACTGAACAGGCATCACAGCTGAGGTGTCATAAGGAGAGGAGCAATTCATTGAGTTTAGTTAATATAGATAGATTTTGCTCAATAAAAAATTACATTTAGAATAAAAAAGAAGTAGATTTAACAGGACTAAAATTGACATTCTCTGCCAAACATGTGGTTGTGAAGGTGTAATGCCCACAGGGAATGAGTTCAGAATAAAGAAGAGGGCTGTTGTGATCAAGTTACACCTGAGATTTAGGAGCAAGACTTTAAAATGTAGATTCACTTTGAAGTTTTCCTGAAATGAAAAGCCCAAAGCTTCGAGAGACCTTGGAAATTCAGCCTTAGCAGATTCAATAGAAGATTGTCAACTACAGCCACCAGCAATGTAGCAAACTTTCAGTGTCAACTTTTCCACTATATGGTTTAGGAGGATTTTCCCAGTAAGACCCCTTTCAGCCCAGGTAGAAGCCAATTACTAGTTTTGGACTGGTGTTACTGAACAGCTTCTCACTGTTCAATTGCTGTATTTCTCTCAAGTGAGTTAACATTAGTAATTTAATAATTAAAGCAGCAGCTTCAGGAAACCTTAACTATAAATGAATTAAGTTGAATTGAGAATGGGTTAGAATAATCTCACTTATAAGAACATTTCATTTGTAAGAGAAACAATGAATTGTTTTATTCTTAAAAGGTGACTAAGTCTAAATTCATAAAATAGTAACAATAATGAAGGCTGTAATGGTTTTTTGTCTTCTTGTATCAGATAATATAAAATCTTCCCACAACCTTGACAGAGCTGCACATTCAGTACTCTCCAAAAGTCATCAGTCACCCCTCTTTTCTTTGTATTGCCATGGTAACAGGAAATGGTTAATGGATTTATTGAAATATGCAAACATAACTGGAAATAGATTATATAATATAGAAAGAAAGTTTTTAAATGAGCTTGAAAGTCAGTATTTGGCATCATAACCTTTTATTATATTTATTTTTTTACCCCTTATTATTCATTATCCACAGCCTTGGCTCTCAGACTTTTTTTTTTTAATAACTTCTTTAAGTACTCTTCAGGAAACGTTCTCTGGGATTCTTGAATGACATTTTAACACTCTGTAGCAAAGTAGCTATGTCACCCAGCAGGCACAGCAAACATACCAACTTAGTTCTGATCAGGCAAATATTTATTATCAGGTATCAAAGACCAGGACTACTCTCCACTCTGCCTTCACCCCAAGGCCTCAGCACACTACTGCAGATAAAGAGATCTTGATTAAATATGCGTTACAGCTATGCCAGTCTGCTTCACCTGCTGCTCCCTGAACCACAGCCTCACCGATCCTCCCCACAGCTGAGCTGGAGCCACGCCACTACCACACACTTTTCTTTGGATGCTGGCTGCTGTTTGCTCTGTTCTCTGTTGTGATGATCCCACACTGGGTTAATAATGTTGATGTCCAGGCTTCAGGGATGATTTGTCCCTCCCTAACATCTGTTACTACTGATTTTCAGTCCAGTTCTTCAGTCCTCTTCTTGAAAACCACTCTTCCATGGAATCCCTTTCTGTTAAGACATCAGTTAATAGTAGATGAAGCCACTGGAGGCAAAATACATATCTTAGGCCTTACCCATTTTTTCCCATTTTTTTTCAGAACATCACAAAATCTGATTATATCTGTTGAAGATCTGCCGAAGATCTCTTTTTAGAACTTTTTTGTCCTACACAGGTTTGATAATGAATTTAGACTTCATATCATATTATATCATATCATATCATATCATGTCATGTCATGTCATGTCATGTCATGTCATGTCATGTCATGTCATGTCATATCATATCATATCATGTCATGTCATGTCATGTCATGTCATGTCATGTCATGTCATGTCATATCATATCATATCATATCAGCACAGTACTGCAGTTTTAAATCACATTTTATGCTTTTACAATCCCAGTTAATTAATGATCACATCTGCTTTTTTCTGTAAAAGAAATATACCTTAAAAGGAAGTGCTTATTAGATCTAGATTATCTTGACCTCTTAATTTATTCTTGGTCTTATGTTATAAAATATAAACAGGCCTAACAATGAGAGTATGAAAAGTTGAACAAATGAGATAAAACAATAATGAGAATATTTATAGTAAAATTTAGTGTCTATTGAGAAAAAAAATAATGATGTAAAAAATAAAATACTAACATTTAAACACATGATTATGATGCTGATAATATGTACAATGTTACCTCAAAGCTGTGCAGCTCTGACAGGAGATGATTCAAGTGATGCAAAGTGCTGTCAGATATAACAAAGCCATGTAAGAAACACAAATGGATGCAGCTGTGTGTCCACACAAGCTGATTGCACCATCCTCTGTCTTTGTGATGACGCACATATTCTCCCTGTTACATCGTGTGTGTGTGTGTGTTTTTGATGGCCAGTGTGTTTGGTTACAGCATAGCATGTGCATGTGAGTCCACTGTGTTCATTGTTGCCATGGTAACTTTTCTGTGCTGCTTTTCAGTGCAGAAGTCTGGGGGGACACAATTGAAGCTGGTGATGTCATTTCCAAACTACGGACAAGCCTTGTTCAAACCTATGAAGTAAGCTACATAAATAAACTAACACACTGAATAGACACAAACTGATTGATCACATAGCTTAATAAGAGGAAAGGTTTTATATAGTGAAATATTAGAAATTTATCTTAAATTTGTGTCTGTAGATTAGCAAGACTATGTTGAACAGAAACATCCAGCCTATGAGTGTCTACTCTAATGACATTGACAAGAAATATTTTCCACGTCTTGATATGGATTGTGTTCATAACTTTTTCGTTTCGATGATAGGCAAGAGAGACATGAAGAAACCAACTACAATCTGTACTACTTCTCTGACTTTGAGAGACATAATGCAGAAATATCAGCTTTTCATTTGGACAGGTACAGAGTACATTTTTTTTAAATAAAAAGAAATAAATAAATTAAAAAAAAAAAAAAAGCAACTTCAACAATACCACAGCAAACACCATGTGTGAAATAGTGGATGAAATATCTACATAATGAATTCTTAATATGACAAAAAAACTCTTTATCCTCCCTCCCCTTCTTTCTTTGTCTTTTAATGTCTTTATCTCTGCACTTGACTTTGTCTTCATCTCACATCTTTTTTTATTCTCTCTCTAGAATTTTGGGTTACAGAAGAGTTCCTCCTGTGGTTGGGAGGCTGGTGGATGTGGTCAAGGAGATCAAAGATGTCACCACTGACCGCAAGTTGGCCAAAACCTTTTTTACCTCCCCTGGTACATACTCCATTATTCATGCACCCTGCTTGAATTGCTTTTTAATGTCTGATTAACAGTCTGTGAATAGTCCTCTTCACTTCAACTACCCTCCAAACCCCTTCAATGCCAGTTTTTATGTTGCAACTGCTTTCTCTGGTCGCTTTATTTTCTTTTGTTCACTCCTCTTGCTCCCCCTAGTGGGCAATGTGTGTTTCTATGGTCAATGTTCCTACTACTGCTCCACTGAGCATGCTGTTTGTGGACGTCCCCGGTATCTGGAGGGCTCTATGGCTGTCATGCTGCCAGATCGCTCCCTCGCGACCCGCAGGAGCTGGAGATCCCCATGGAGACGCTCGTACAGCCGCAGCAAGCTGGCAAAGTTAGTGTGCTGGAAGACATTAAATGATTCAGTACATCACCTCTGCATGACAGCAAAGCTCATAATAAACCTAATTGTACTTTTAACTGGAGGCTGCTATTTAATCTGTTTTTAAAACATTTGCCACATCTACAGACATAGTTTATTTTAATAAACTACAATATCTTAATGATTGTGCACTTTTGCTCACACTTGTCTTGTGTGCTTCAGATGGGAGACAGATCCTGATTATTGTTCAACGGTGAAGAAGACCCCGCCGTACGACAAAGGCACAAGACTGGTGGATTTTATGGATATGGTCATACTGGACTTCCTGATGAGTATGTTTAATCTGTGTACAATTTCGTGATGAAAAAATTCCATTTGCAAAAGCAACATTCCTATTACAACTTTAATGCCTTAAACGGAGATCTTCAAGAGTTAATGGTTTAGCTCTCATCTTGGCACACAGCAGACAAGTTTGGTTTTTCAAAAAGCTTTTTGAGGTTTTAGATTAAACTTTTCATTACATATATTTTTACAGAGCAGAAAAAACCCAAACACAACAAAAGCACTTAGGTGAAGGTCCTGGGATTGTGTATGCTGACTCACTTGTGTTATCACTAATGATTTTTTTTTCCTGTTATGACATGTCAAAATGTCTGATGCAGCAGGCTTTAAGCCTTTTAAATATTTTTTTTAGCAGGGAAAAACATTGGTATTATGGATGAAATAAGTCATGACACTTGTGACTCATACATCACTGGTTTATTAATGAAACCTGTGCAAAGGTATAAAATGTTCAGATGACATTTTCTATGAAGGTATAAAGTATAAAGCGTATAAAGGTAAAAAAAAAACCAAAAACTTCTGCTTCTAAAGAAATTCCAAAACATACCTTAAGCAACACTTTTTGTAAGAGATGTAACCAGGTTTTTTTTATATTGGTATTTTATTCTGCCTATGGTTATTAATATCCAGGCCTACCCAATTTATGTTTGGGCATTTAGTATTGTCCTTCTGCGCCTGTTATTGTTTTTTGTTTTTTGCATGCATTCTCCTATTTTTATTGCAGAAGAAATCTACCTTAGGGTATTAATAAAGTTACCTTAACCTTGAAGAGATACACAGAGAGAACACTGCATGCATAAAAATAAAAAGCAAAGCTTATCATCCATCCCTCCATCCTCTATGACAAGAATTGTTATTGATGTTATTTTCATATACAGAACATAAATTTGTTAAAAGTTTTAGCAGTAGGAGCTGTATGCCACTGTATTTACTAAAACTTTTAAAGAACACAGAGAAATCTGACAAATTCAAAGTTCATTGCTGCACCACAAATGTAGACGATGAACACAAAGGGAAAAGATTCTTGTCGTAGCTTGTTTAAATTAACCAAAGCTAACTTAGAAAACCATCAGTTCAGAACAAGCATGCAGGCAATTTCTTTTTAGGGAACACTCCTAAATTACTTATTTCTGAAAGAATATGGCAAACCCCACTTTGTATGTATTACCGCATGGCTCAGAAGTAAAACTAATCTGCTAAACTGGGTGCTCTACTTGCCTTGACCATTTTAGACCAGATTAGAACAAATATTTGGCCTAATCTGGGCTGATTTAGTCTCTTATAGCTCAGTTTAGTTACCAGTATTATAGGCCATTCATAACAAAAACTCATTAGCTGGGCCTAAATTTGCTTATCACAGGTGTCAGCTGGATTAAATGTGGCCCAAATGTTACAACCTGACTTTGAAATGGGTTAGAAGGAAAAATATACACATTTGGGCCATGTCTGTTGAGTAAGCAGCAGTACTTGCCCTTAACACTTAACCTGAAACAAGACAGGTAAAACATTTCACTCTCAAAACTATAGTAGGTATTTGTCTATTCTTAAGCTTGGAGTTACAAAAAAAAAAAAAGGTAAGTTTTTTCAGCATATTTCATTGTTCTAAAACAACGTGTTCACATTATTTAAACAAAAAATAAAATAAAATAAAAAATAAAACGTGGGAAAAAGGGTAAACATTTTCACCAGCTCCACACCCAAACTGAAGTTACTGTTTGTTGCCATAGTAACGAGCCGTCGCCGTGGTTGCACTGCCAACTCTTAACAGCCAGGTAAGAAAGTCTCTGAAGTTACTTTTATTTGCGTTTATCTAGTGAGTTATGCTACTTTTGTAGCTTTAGAAGCGCCACGTTGTTCTTGCATGGTTTCTGAACTTCAACTTTTGTTAAAATCTGTTAAACTCATTGAATAAGGTTTCTGCATTTACTCGCCGGGATAACCTCATTAAAAAGTTAGCATAATTAGCGAACAAAAGGCTAGTAATCAGCCATTCCAAATTTAAAAACGTTATATAGTATACAGAACTGTAAGGAAGCACGTGTTATTTGGGTGATTGTAGCATCTCATGGGCTATATCGTTTTCATATGTGTAGAAGTTGTTTATTAGACAACACAAGCTAAATCTGTACTTTTGTCTAATGTTTGAACAAAAGGGTCACCAACAGGGCATTTAAGTGTAGACTTTAGCCAAATATATTGGGAAGTACTACTTCTATTACTACTGACTAATAATAAAAACCGTTATTTTCACAATAGCACATGGGCAGTGTCTAAAAATGTGGAGGAAGATCAAAATTGTAATTTTTATTCTATTTGTAATTCAATTATGTTCTGAAACTCATGATCATAGCATAATAGTGATTATATTTGATAATACCTACTGATAATATGACAGCAGTAACTGTAACTGATATTTACCAAGACTATGTGTACTGTTTAGAGAAAGTTATGATAGTTATTCTTAAAAAGATCTTTATAATTTCTTTCATATTTATTTTTAAATTAAGTCTTGTTTGTACAGTGTATCTTTTTGAAAACAGGGTATACTGTGGACAGTGGTAAAACCAAATCAAATTATTTGTTATATTTTTTTCTTCAGAAATTTCAGAGTGAGCAGACTGGCAAGTCAAGAAAAATATAAACACCAACCTGCTGATGGTATTCATTGAGAGCTCAGCAGCATGTTTGCTGCCTTCTCAAAGGAAAGGTCTAGTGATGGATCTCCACATACCAGTGATAAAGACATTGCTAATTCTAAACCGAAGGTTGAAAAAAAGGTTAATTCTTCTGAAGTGACTTTACCACCTCTACGCCCAGAGCCATCTTGTTTCTCTGTAGCTAAGCCCCTGTTCAGTTGTGGACCCATCTTAAAAAATGTGCCCTCTAATGAATCATTGTCTGTGCTGGAGCTACCCAATCCTTTTGCTCAAGTAGGGCCTGGAAGAGCCATGGCTCATGCAAAATGGACAGGAAGACCTCAGCTATTACCTTCAGCATTTAAGACTGCCATTCCCATCAGAGCAACTCAGTCGAAAGGACAAAGGTACTGATAATAATCACTGGACCAATTTGGTTCTCTGTCAAACTGTTTTAGAAGTTCTGGATATGTATGCATTTTCCCTGTTGGTTTGTGTGAAATGTTGTAATTTGTTATTTGAAATAAAAGCAGTTGCCACACTTAGTAAAGAAAGAATTTTAGACAAGCATGATGAATATGTAATGACTGCTATATGTGGAAGATCTAGGTATGCATTGGTAGGAATAGAAAGGTGAATCATTTTTCACACACTCTAGCTTTATTCCTATATGATACAGACATTTGGTCATATTTTTTATCAATTAAATGCAGCCATCATCATTTATTCTTCAAGGTTTTTAGGTTCTAAATGAACTCCTGTTCTGTTGATTATGTTAATTTTTTTTCTTCCTTTTTTATTATTATTATTAGTCTTACAGAAAAAGAAGATTCAGTCAAAGTGACAACTTGTAAAAACAAAAAGATAAGGACAGATGGAAGAGCGACCAAATCGAAAAAACATCCTCTTACTGGCACTGAGGTTGTTGAGATGTTTGCCCAGAAAAGAGACCCAGGAGACTTGGAGTTTTATTACCTAAAAGAAAGGGATGGAGATACTTACAGGTAGAGTCCACCTTGTGAATATTTCTAAATAATGCTAACATTTAAGATATAAAAGTATAGTCAGTTATTCTCTTTGTTCATAGGCCCTATGACCTGCAAGTGATCAGTTCCAGTGATGCTGGCTCTGAGCACTACATCTTCTCCCCTGATACTGTACTTCACGTGACAAAGACAGGATTTGGTGGACTTGTCAGCCTTGCAGAGTGGAACAGAGAATATGTGTTGTGGACTGCTTTACAGAAGATTCCCTTTTTTAGGGACTTCAGACCTCGTAAAGCTTTTGCCTGGTAGTAGGAATTAGCCACACTTTTTATTGCTAACTTTCTGAGTACTACTTGTGTCATAATTTTTTCATATTTGTCTTTTAACCTGCTTTTATGTGTTTTTGTGGCAGGTGGCAGAAAAATGTACACATGATCCTTTTTAATCGCAGGTGTAAAAATTTGCAAGATATGCTTCTTTTAGCTGTACCTCAGTTCAGAAATGCTCTTCATTTGTTCACTGGGTGAGTTAAGAGTTAAAATATTAATTATAGCGAAGCCTTGTCTGTCGACATAAATGATATATTACATATATTTTAGTGTCATATCAGACTTGACAAAGGCTCTAAACTGCTTTACTGATTGGACCTTACTTTTAACTTGAGATCTTTGTATAAAGTTTTTCAGACACGGATTTTTAAGAGAGTATTATTTATTTGTTTGTTTTTCAGAATAATTGAGGAACTTAAAGAGACACACTGGATGCCTCTGGATGACTCTAAAACCTACACATTGCTGGAATTCAGGACTGAAATGATAAAGAAGAGTCAAGAATGTTTTCTGATTCTGGAGAAATTAGCTCAATACCATGCTGTTGTTCTGAATATGGTAAGCATCTGTTTTCTTTTTGCTATGATGACATCTTTCTTTTGCTAAGAATAGCAGTAATTGCTGACTTACTAAGAACATGAATTTTTTCTATACTATAATTTAAGACCATCAGAGACCTTTCAAAGAACATTAGAACATTTCTGGATTAATATAAGAAACTATATATATATATATATAGAGAGAGAGAGAGAGAGAGAGAGAGAGAGAGAATCAGCTGTAATGTTACTCTTACATCTTCAGGTGAAAGACGAAAGCTATCGAACACACAAGGAGCTCCAGCTGCACATAAAACTTGCCAACAGACCAAATAGATCCTATGAACCCATTCACCTGCACTTGGCTTACCAGCATGAGCTGAAGAAAGAGTTGCACCAGTCTGAACGCATCTTGCAGAAACTAGGAAACTTTGCAGCCCTCGTCCATCAGATGATTGTACAGAGTGTTGTCACAATCATCCAACAAGATGCCATTTCTTTTCTCAGTCGACTAAAGGTGTCAAAATAACATTCATTATCTCCATACACATGCAGTATTTTCAGTGAGAGCTTGACTACAGCCTGCTCTCAAACTCTCACAATGCTTAATGAATAATAAGAAAATTGACCTGGAATTAGATCTAATTGAATAAAACCTATTGATGTGTTTTTGTTTGTTAGAAGATGGCATCTCAGCAGTGTTGCCTATTCCACACTGAGCTGTGTTTCAGTGAAAGTAGTCAGCTGACCATGGATCCACCAGTTCATATGTTCCAAGAAACAGTGAGCGAATGCCTCCTGACTGCTGGCAACTCTGTGATTCAGGTATTTTACTTTAAAGCATCAATACAGACATCAAACCTGTATGGTGAATTATATCTCTTTTTTTAAATGTGCATATCACATGTGTTCTTTCAGGTATTGATAATGAATTTATGACTACCAACATTTTTTTTCCCTGGTAGATGTGTGACAGCTGTGGATTGTTCCAGGAAATCAGCAGCAATGCACATAGTTCTGTTCAGGATTTAATATCTGACCTCAGCTGTATGAAACTCTCAGGTATGATAATAAGTGTGATTACTTGTGTTAAAATAGTGTAGAGTCATTTTGGCATAATGTGAGTCAGTATGGTCTGAGAACGGCAATGGTGACAAATCTGATTCCTTATGATTTGTGGTTTATTCATTTGGAAGACAGAGTAATTGTTTTTTTCCCCAATCCTAGGTGAGAAAAACAGTGACAGGAGGATTGGTCACTCATTCAGAGAAATGTCAGCTCACCAGCTGGCACTGCCTGAAGCGACTGTACTAATGGTGCAAAGCAATATGATGCATGGCAGCTACTATCCTCTCTCCAAGACACAACTCGAGTGGCAGATTTGCATCAATGACATTACAAAGGAAGTTGAAATTGAGCAAGCCAAGATCATGCAGGCAAGACTTATCACGTCCAGTCAAATCAATTCAATAAGAGTTGATGTAAACACAGAAGAGGAAAAATTGTAATATTCTGATTTCTCTTTGGGCAGGCTGAAGAACTAGAAATCCAGCAGTTGTGTAAGAGCTATGCGTGGTTGGGAGATATTCATTTATTTGTAACACAGTGGAGTCCAGTTTCTTTAGAATCCATGAAGGGTCAGCCTGCTTCTGTGTATGAGGAGCACATTAAGAAGCTGCGCAGCTGGGCTGAAAGAATCAACACAGTTGATGCATCAGTTTATACTTCCAACCAGATGTTTATAATCCATTGTACCCACACAAAGGTAACTCTAGGTATGTTGTGCTTCTAGGAAGTAAACATGTCTTTTCTGAATAACCTTTGAGTGCCATTCACAGGTTAACAACCCCAGGATGTCTACTTCTCATTCTGAATTTCAGCATGTATTCCTAATGAAATGCATTAAATCAATCTATGTATTTTCAAACATTTTTTTTACAAAATAATAATACTTTTTTTTGTAAATTGTAAAAGCTTTAAATTCAATACTTGGAGGTTAATCATCACTGTAAATTCTGAGTATAATCTATTGTTTCTGATTATAAATCTTTGCATAACCTCTTTGCTGATGTTTCTTAAGGGCAACAGCTAAACCTCATTGAGCAGCAAGTGCTACATCAGCTGGTGGAGCAGATGAAACTGCGCACAGAAAGCCTCATATTGGTCTTGGAGGGGGTTACAGCTGCACTCAAGAAAGAACCGCAAGTCTTACAGGACTTCTCAAAATATGCTTTTAGGGTACAGACACTTTCAAATTGCACATTTACATGGACAATTTAAGAAGTTTAGAAATAAAGAAAAATGCACAAAGTTTCAAAGAAATTAAAGGCTGCTTGTGCAAAAGAGCTAAAACAGCCTAAATGAACAACAGATATATCATTATCAGCAACCACCTATTGGTTTTACCCTTACAAATCTTGATGGAACATTTGGGTTCTATTGAGACTTTGCTTATGTACTCTCTCTAATTAAATTATTCATCCAGAAGACACTCTCCTGTCAGAGAAAATTTTGTTCTGTATTTAGATTCCATTATCCAAAAATATCAGGTTTTGCTTAGTGCATTAAAGTCTACAGTGTAATATGTTTTTTTAAAGGCACACAAATGAACAACCCAGGTGCCAGACTGAGTGCACAGTGTAGGATTAGCATTAGCAGGTGCTCCTTTGAAAGTCTTAGATAATGAGTTGTTAAGTTGATACAAAAGTAATTTCACTGTTTCACTGTGTACAAGACGTGACACTCTTCAGGCACTGTCCTGTATAGTGCTGTCTTTAGAATCATCTAAACATTTCAACATAAAAAAAAGCTCTTTTTTGGCCTCTGAGAACAGTGTATAAATATATTTCCTACCTAATTCACTCATATGGCAAACTGAAAAAAAAAATCAACAAGAAAAATTTGTCTACCTTGTGCAGGTGAGGGAAACTTCCAAAATGTTGACTGACTTGGAGAAAAGTTTGGAGTACAATGTCTCCCTCCGTAATACTATTTGCACTACCTACAGAAAGATGACTGAGCAGGAGCTGACTTTGGAGGAAAAGGTTAGGTGACATAGGAATAAGAATAATATCTTGATTAACCACATCATAGCTCTGCTCTAGGTTGTGCTTTAGTTGTTTGTGTTTTGTTTTCCCATCTCAATATGTGTGTATCTGTTTGTGTTCTATGTATAGATGCTGGACTTGTGGAATTCTTTCATCGTCCTCTTGAAGCAAGCAGACAGCCTTGTGAGGCAAAGGCTTCCTTTAATGGCTAATGCACTGGAAACAAAGTTTTCATTGTTAGCCTTTGAGCTTAAAAATATAGTCTTTAAGGCTACATCTGGACCTTTCCTTGACCAGTGCCAGAATGCCAGTGAGATTGTCCCCAAACTGAACCACATGTGTGCACATGTGCAAGCTCTCTATGAAGAGTTAAAACAACTCAACAGGAACAGTGAAAGCATTCAAGGTGAGGCAATATAAACATTTTTGAGACTTAAGAGAAGGCAGAATGTAGAATACTTAATTTAATTAACCCTTGTAGGTAGCACTAATTTACTATCCTTTTGGATCATTGGAGGACAGAAAAGTCCCAGATTACCTATAAGGGTTAAAAAATAGTAAAACAACAGACATCTTTAGTCTGTGAACAAAAACACAAAAAGGTGTATCTATAAAATATCAAATCTGCCTGTTTTGTCTCTCATTAGAACAAACAATAGATCTGACTAATATAACAGCTGATGTTCAGAAGGTCATAGCCCGCAAAGACTTGTGGCAACTCAAAGCTGAATACACCACCTGGGTGGAAGAGTGGAAGCAGCAACTATTCAGTGAGGTAGCATGTTAATTTACCCCTTTTTTCAATTAATGGCACAACAGTAAATATATATTTGGTAGAAAGGCATTAAGCCATGCTCATTCATGATGATGACAAAGTCATACCATTTTATTCAACTACATATTCTCCTACTGTAATTGATTGCCTTCTTTGATTTCAAAGATATATCCAGATCGATTATGCCTGCATGCATTCATGAATTACACACATGTGATTATTAAATTGATAAAGTTTTATATTTTAGTTGCAATACACCTTGAGCTGTCAGCGGTGTGTACCTAGACTGTGTCATTTCAAATTCCAGCTCAGCACCTCAATAACTAGACAATGCCTTTTGCCCCTTCATCTGTACACTGCTTTGTTTTTGTTCTCAGGTTGTGGTATCAGAAGCTCTGGGGAAAACTTTCAAGTGGAAAAAGCAAGCACAAATATTGACAAGTAGCATACCTACTGATGATACAGTGCTGCAGGAAACTTTAGGAGTCCTGGAAGACTTAAGCCATCAGACTGAAGTCATGGTGAAGCTGCACAGCACTAAACTTAGAGAAAAACACTGGGAAGCTATTTTCCAAGGTCAGAGACTTTGCTCACATTGTACTTTTTGTATACTTTGTGAATCATAGCTTTTCTAATTATATGAAAATGCATTCAAACAGGCATGGGCCTGCTATATATTCCGGAGAAGCAGGTGACAGTTGACGAAATAATGTCTCAACAACTTAAAGCACATCAAAAACTAATTAACAAGGTAAATAAGTTATAGTTCATTTCCAGAAAATGGTATGAGAGTGTTACAATGGAAACAATAGGCAATATAAAGCTGTTAAGATATTAAACCAACTGACTTACAGGATATTTTATTTTGCCAGATATGCAGGGATGCACAAACAGAGTGGAACATGGAGCAGACCTTCCAAAAGATATGTCTACATTGGAAAGACAGAGTCTTTCAGCTGAGTGAATTTACTCTTCATTTAAAAGAGAAGCACACAGAAGGCATAATTTCAAATGTCCATACTGCAAGACAACGCTCCTGTAATGATTCCAGGTTCACCATCACTGGTAGGACTAAACAGAGTCTAGCAGAAAACTAACAGTATTGAAGCCATTGATGTCTTTTAGATATTGCTGCTGAATTACTAATTTTGCTTTCCTGAAAAGAAATGTGTAATAGCAATAGTCTTCTTAAAGGTTTCTGAAAACTGACATGCATTCTTTTGTGCAGGTCTAGAAACACACTCTGCTGAGGTTGAGAACGATTTAATAACTCTGTCCACAATATTGATGTCAGGACACAGTGACGTGTCCAGGCTGCAGTTGGAGGATTGGATTCAGTCACTACAAGAAGTTGGTAAGATAGTGATTAGGAAAGGATTAAATAAATGCATTTGCAAAGTTAAAAAAATGACTTACTTACTAGAATCCATTATATTGTTTGTTTTTTCCCTTTTTTAAACATTTATAGCGAAGCTACTTGATTTATTTGAAAGATATCAGCAAATGTGGGCCTTCCTGACAAGAATGTTTAAAGAAAAATCCTGCTGTGATCAAAGACTAGATTTGGTATGTCCCATACAATCACAAGAACATGTCTCATTTTTAAAAAACAAACTTTAAACATTCATTTTATTTTGGAGATATCATTAGGGTTTTAGATTAATTTTGTTTTGTTACATTTTGTTTTGTTTTTCATAGCTGAAGCTTTTCCAACCAGTTGACGAGACTTTTAAGGAGTTGATGCTCTCAGTATCACATGATCTCCATGTGTTGAACTTTGTTTCCACTGAGACAAAGGGCAGATTTTGTGGCAGCAGCGTTTGTCGGATTCTCACAGATGGTTTGTCTACAATGGAAGCCATTTACAACCAGATGCTGGATCTCCATCACACCTTCTGTGAGCTGTTTCCAAGACTGTGGTTTTTGAATGACAGGGAAGTGATGCAGCTACTTTCTTTTCATCTGACACCTTTTACTTTGCAGCCCTTTGTTCGCAAATGCTTTAAAGGAGTGCGTTGGCTTGAAGTGGACTATAAAACATCATCTAATACAAGTGATGTGAAAATTTGTTGGGGCTCAACTGAACAGCACAGGCAAATGACAGTGCTTGGCGTTTTTGGCAGCCACCAGGAGCACATTGCCTTTCAGCCTCCTTTGGAACCAAATCCTGATGCCTTAGTCTGGCTCAGAGTCTTTGAGAAACATTTGAAGTTGACCATGGTGAAGCTCTTAAAACAATGTGCTGTGCTGCGAAACCGATTTGAACCACTCAGCCAAGATTTAGCATGTAATAACATAGTTAAAGGCATCCAACCTTGTAATGCTGACAGGATAGAAGATGCACACCCTGAGCTACATCTGCTCTCTGAATATCCGCTTCAGTGTGTGCTTGTTGTTGAGGAGGCCCTATGGTGCAGTATTGTTCTACAGGCTTTCCAAGAAAAGGGTCCAATGACGTTGAGGAACATAAAGGTTTACAACTCAGCAAAACTAAAAAACCTTGGAAACACTATAAGAAACGGAGTCAAAGGATCTAAAAGTGAATCTCTGGTTTCCAAATACTCAATGATGTGTTTGGGTGCTTTAGTGCAGCTTACGATGAATCATGCCCAACAGCTATCTCGACTAGTGGAGTTACCATGTGCACTGGAATCGTCTTTTGAGTGGCTGAGCTTGATGAAGTATTATATAAACACAGAAGACCAAAGTCTGCAAGATAGTGAGAATCCAACATGTTATGTGGAGATTTTAAGCCATCGGTTCCAGTATGGCTTTGAGTATTCTGGACCAGAAGACTTGGTGATAGTGCATACCCCATCCACGGACAAGGCAATACTCGGGATTGTCCTTGCTTTGACAAGCTACAGATGTGGTTTTGTGAGTGGACCTTCCATGTCTGGAAAGACAAAAACTGTGGTCCAGTTAGCAAAAGCGTTTGGGCAACAGGTTGTTGTGAAACAGTGCTGTCCAAGCATGAGACCTAGTGATATTCAGCAGATGCTGCTGGGTGCCCTTCAAACAGGAGCATGGCTTCTACTGAGCTCTGTGGATTTATTAACACAAGGTGTCCAGTCTTTACTGGGACAGCTTCTTGTAGACATATACCAATCCTTGTCCAAGTTAGAAAGAAATAAGAATTTAACTCCGAATGAGCAGTCAGAGTACAAAAATGCTGAAAGGGTGACAGATGGCACTAATATTTCTGAACCAGAACGTCACATTGTACTTTCAGGAAAATGCATCTCTGCCAGGCCAGGCTATGGGTGTGTTCTCATCTCTTCAAAGGATTTTGCATCCATTCCAGAGAGTTTACGATTTGCAACCAGACCTATTGTATTAACACGTCCAGACTGTCGGATAATTGCAGAAGTAATGCTGACCTCCATTGGTTTTTCAGAAGCCGCGTCTTTAAGTCATCGTCTGGTGTCCCTGATCAGCTTGGCCAAAGATTCCAATTGCCTGCCTGATTTTTTCCCTGATGATCACAACTGTATTCTTGGTGTCTTACAGAAGATCATCTTAGCATCTGAAATACAGCTACAACATGCTGTACGTCAACGAGAAATTTCAGATGAAGCTAAAGTTTCGGCTGCTTCACACACCAATCATATGCCTTTGGAAAATATGCCCGTCCAACTTCACGAGGACAGAAAGGAAACTGTAAAGATTTCAAAACTACGCAGTTCTCAGCTGTCAGTTATATGGGCTTTAATGGAGGAGACAGCCTTGGTCAAAGCTATTATTTCGGTCTTGATACCTGAGCACAAGAAAGCCTCAGAATTCTACATAATTTTCAAGGACACATTTCCTTTAGCATGTCAGTTTCCACTTTTCCAACAGTACATTGAAGAAGGAGAAAAGATTAAACTTGAAAATGCAGTTAAAGAGGAGTTACAACAAACATGTCTTTATTGTGACAATGAAATAATTTGCAATGCTCTTAAATTGTACCAAGCTGTGAAGATTTCTCATGCAGTCATGCTTATAGGCCCTTCAGGTAGTGGAAAGACAGCCTGTTACAGAGCTCTGGCTGGGGCGCTCAATAGACTTGCTTTTCAGCAAAATGAGTGTGTGTTTGAAAATGAGAATACAATTCAAAAAAATACTTCACAGGCAGGACCAAAGATCTTTGCTTCGAACTGGTGCTTCATTCACACTTTAGTTTTGTTTCCGAACGCCATGTCACATGATGAACTGTTTGGTTGCTTCTGTGAAAAGAAGGGATGGAAAGATGGAGCTGTTGCAAAGGTGCTTGAAGAATGTGATCGTAGATGTTCTGAAATCTGCAACAATGAGGGAAAAAGCAGTAGGACATCAACAGTGAAGTGGCTGGTAATGGATGGGGAGCCTGCAGGGAAGCCTGGCTGGTTAGATTATTTGACCACACTGTGCACTTCCCAGGATCCATTTCTGTGTCTGTCATCAGGTAAAACCTTGCCCTCTCAGTCACACCTAAATCTCTTAATGGAGATGACTGACCTACAAAATGCAAGTCCGTCCGCAGTGACCCACTGCAGCCTTGTTTATTTCATGGGTACTGAACTTTGGAAAGCTGTGTGGAAGAGTGAAATAAATGTTCTGTCATGTGAACACAAGCTGGATCAAGGAATTGTAAAAATGTGGAGTCGTCTCGCTGAGGATCTTTTCCACAGCACTCTGAGTTTGCTTGGGCAAAATGCTTTAACCTCTGCCAACCACTTTGAAAGAGGATCTTGTAAAAGATATGGTCTGCAAGAAATCATGTCATTTGTCAGGATCCTGCGTGCCTTCCTGCAACATTTTGTGGCGCATTTGAAAACACATAAAACAACACCACAAACAGACAAAAGAGGTATGATAATCATCATTGATAAGCCAAAAATCTTTTAACTGTTGTGTTGTTATTTTACTTTGCATAAAATTGTATCACTTTTCTCAATTTCACTTGTATCTTTAGATGAAACCAACACCAGGGGCACCGATACCCAGAGTAAACAAGAGCTTCTTTGCAGAAACCTTTTCTTGGTGGCTTACATTTGGGGGTTTGGGGGACATCTTCATTCTCGGTTAGAGTATCTTAATGAAAACATTTTTAATGCTGTTTTATATGTTTATTTTCAACACTAATGTTCTTCATATTGCTCTGTTTCTTTCATTAGCCACTGGCCACAGTTTGACTTATTAGCCCGACAGGTGCTGTTTAATTGCAGGTACAAAATTGAGGTTCCAGATGAAGAGAGTGTATTTGAACACTTTGACATCAGTAGTAAGATGTGCTCCAAGGACACACAGCTGACAAATTCTATCATTCCAAAGGTACTAAGTATTGTATTCACCACAGTGAAAATACCTTAGATACACTATTTACTACATTAACATGTTTCATCTTTTTATTTTGATTTAATTTTTATTTGACCTTTAAGTCACAAGTGTCTTTAATGTATTTACACAGTATGGGAAATACAAGCGTCTCCTGAGCCTGATGCTGGCGGCAAATCAGCCAGTATTGATTACAGGAGAGCCGGCTTCTGGAAAAACAACACTGTGCAAAACTTTTCTAAGTTTTGACAAACCACACATTAACCTTCCAGCAAGTCCACTCCTGAGCTCCAAAGACCTGCGCATTATACTGAAAAGCATCTGCATCCTGAAGAACTGTAAAGATGCTGCTGGTTCCAGAAGAAAACAGCCTGGCCTGCTCCTGTTTGTGGATGATCTGCATGAAGCCCCTTGTGGTAAGTAAGATAAATAAACTGATGTAAATCAGAATATCATCTTTTTTGTATAGTATAAAGCTGATTTAAGATCAATATATCTGTGTTGACAGATGTCTATGGTAAAGCGTCAATGGCTTTGGAGACTCTGCGTCAGAGCATTTCAAAGGGAGGGATTCTGACATTTGACACCTGCTTCTTCAGCTTATTGAGTTCTGGCACTGTTAGCTATTTGACTACGTGCTGTGTCTCAGGACTGGGTAATCAGTGCAGTAACGTGATATCCTTACGGCTCTCACGGCTGTTCTCTATCTTTGTGCTCCCCAGCCATTCCACAGATGTTATATTGTCTATCCATTCTCAACGGCTAAAAATCTGGCTCAGGGAAATGCCACTAAACTACAACAGTGAGGACATGTCAAAATGTGTTATCACTGCTACTAAAGATCTGTACCATGCTGTTTGTGGTCAATTCCAGCCTACTGCACTGCGGCCCCATTTCAGATTTTCCTATCATGACCTTCAGAAGGTGTTTTTGGGGATGTTCCTGTCACAGAGTGATATCTCAACCACAGAGACCATGCACAAAAACCAAAAATTACAGTCAAACCCCTTTCTAGCACTCTCAGGCCCACCAGCCTCGGTTATAAACATCATACATCTCTGGATGCATGAGTGCATGCGTACTTTCAGTGACAGGCTCTGTACAGAGGATGAAAGAAAAACTTTTCTGTCACTCTTAGTCAAGACAGCAACAACCCACTTTGAAAGTAAATTGGTTGACAACACCTACCTAGACACTTTTGATGACCCATCCACTGTCAGGAACCAAGTGGTTCATATATTACCTGTAAACAAAACATCCATCTGTCAGACGAAAGTTCAGAATGTTGAACTCAACAATCTGACTGAAGAGCCAAAACCAATTGGCCCGTCAGACCTTAGTCAGAAAGGCCATGCACTGACAGAATCTTCTCTTGAGTCTGAAACCTCCAGCTCAGAAGATGGAAAAACTCACCCTTTGCAACCAACCATCCTTCAGCTTTTGGAGGATTTAATGGCTAAGCTTGTCTATGGTCCTGAGTCCTTTGAGACCTTGAACTCCTTGAATCAATTACACAAAAATAAAAGTGGGTGCTGTTATCAGGAGCAAAACCTTGATGCATTGCTGCTTGAGCTATGTGCACTTCTAGACAGGAAAGAGGAAGACAAAACAAAGAGAGTCGATAGTTTGTTTGCCATTACAAACAGATACTTTGTTCACAGGGAGGCGGTTAGTCAGCTGTTACACATCCTCAGGGCTTTGTTTATACCTGGGGGTCATGGAGTACTCATAGGCTCAGACAGAGGAACAGGTCGTAAAACCACTGTGCGCTTAGCTGCCTACTTGACAGGCTTTCAGCTGATGGAAGTATGTTCAGATAATGAAAATAAATTGCATGAAATCCTGAAGGAGGCTGGGAATCGGGCTATAGTGGATGGAGTTAATGTCATCATACTGGTCCATGAAGAAGTCAGTCCACCCGTCAGAGAAGAACTGCTAGTAGCAATGGCCCAGAGAGCCTACCCGGCTCTTTTCACAGAGGATGAGCTGCAGAAGCTTGTTTCCACAGTGACAGCTGTGAAACATTCAAGAAGATATCTGATGGACAAGTGGATGAGTGAGAAGTAAGAGGAACAACTGGTACTTGCTACCACCCAACACCATCATTTTATTAAGACCCAACAATTAGACCCAAAAATACACTAAATGTTGTCAGTGCTCATTGAAAATTTCTGTGTATGCAAATCTTTGAAGAATCAATTAAATGTGTAGTTTGTGTAATTTATGTATAAACTGTTGTACAGTAATATCCACGTGTTCCTGTTGATGCCTTTCAACATGTCAGACAACAGTGAATTACCTGCCAACAATGAAACACAAAGTTGGATTGTAAGTAATTCACCAAAGTATTATCACTACAATTATACAACTTTCTCATAACATGATCTTAGCATGACATTTGGACTTGTTGTGGTCTTTTCTATTTACACCTGTGCATTCAGAGGATATGTTGCACCATAAACCTTTTACTATTTTGATTTCTGCTTTTTTTGCACATCAGGCACAAATGGCCAAGGCCCTGAGGCTCAGTTGCTGTGTAGAGGTGTACCAGCCGTGGTCCAACCTGTCTTTGGTGGAAGTTGCTGTTAAGTGCCTCAAAATCTGTCCCAATAAAAGTGAGTCATAACACCAAACTTAGTCTGCAGCATACCTGATTTGTTTTCACAAGTTTTTCTTTGCAGAGTTGTAGATATCACTACGATTTTTTATTTCTTTTCATTAAGTTATCCAAGAATGCTCAGAGCACAGCCTGACTGTGGCCATGGCAGGAATCCATCAGTCTGCATGTCAGTATGCTTCAGCCTTTTTAAGAGCCCAGCCTTTCAGTCCTCGGACTTATATGGAGTTTATTTCCCACTTTGGATACCTTTGCAACCAACTACATGAACAGTGGCAGAGCAAAACCAGCAGGTACTTTTACTTAAACTATTTCATTCTTTTTGTTTGTTTTTGTATTTGTGTCTTTGGGATTTAATGTTCTCTTATCCAAAATTTATTTGTAACAAAATATTCTTGATAGCTTGTTTGATATGGTGAAATAACCGTACATTTTATCCCCAAGAAAATCAAAATTCTAATAAATATTACTATAAACTATGCCAAGCAATATGCAATAGCCTTTCCACAAGCTAAATCCTAAACAGCACCTTACAAAACTGCAACATGTAACAACTTCATACTCCTAAAACCTAAAATACTTATAGGAAAGAAACGAAACGAGAAAAGAAAAACTACAGAACTATCATTCTTAACTAAAAACATTATTTCTCAAAAATTTAACATCATTTGAGAAAAACTATTTTTGTTTCATAACAAAATACTGGCTTTGTCCTTCAGTTTACCAATATCCATCACAATGCAGAACACATATGTTGCATTTGATCTGAATGGTTAAAAAAGGACTACATGTGTTTTTCAAAAATAAAGTTTTATTTTTCAGAGTTGCCAAAGCTTTGGCTCGTTTGGAAGTCCTGAACAACACAGCAGTGCAGTGTAAACAGCATTTAACACAACTGCAAACAAAGATTTCTAAGACACAACAGGTAATAAAGAACAATTAAACACTTCGATAGCACTATTTTTATGGTTAGTGATTAATTAAATAAATTTGTAATTATTCATTTAGTATACTTATGCGTTGTAATGTTTACTCCAAGATATTGTCATACTTATTCATTTAGATATTGTAATAAATTATATTTCTTTTGTTTTAATGCAGCACGAAAAAGAGCTTCTTAGGACAGTAGAAGATCATAAGAATCTGCTTGACAGAGCCCTTGAAAAATATATCGAAAAGCAGAAGCATCTAGAAGAGAAGATTAATCAAGCTCAGCAACAGGTAATCTTTGATACCTAAATCCAAGATCACATGGAAAACATAGCATGTAGTGTTCATATAGGACACCAGATGTGTGCGAAGATAATCGCTTTGTTAGCATCTGTTTTACGTATTTATCGGGATATCTGCGGTTTTCGAACATACATGTAAACAATTGACCTAATTTTCATTTTTTTCTTTTTTCCCATAGATGAAACCAGTCTTCCTGTCATATCTTAAAATCTTTGAGTGTTTGAATTCATCTGACCTTGAGGAGGTGCGCCACTACAGAGATCCACCCGATGGAGTGGTGAAGATCATGGATGCTCTTTGTTTGCTGTTTAATCGTCCTCCAGGCTGGGAGAGTGCCAAGCAACTTCTTGGCCAATCCAACTTTTTTCAGGTGTGTGGGAAAAAAATAATTTTGGAAAAATCTTTTTGATCCCACACAGTTGTGTTGAGTCATTCATTCATTTATCATCATTTGTAATGTACAGCTTTCTTGGGCATACCTTTGAATGATTTTAAACAGATCGGCTTTGTTTCCTTACAATTTCTTTCTCTTTTTTCCAGGAGCTGGAGTTCTTTGACTGCAGCAGCCTGACAAATGAACAGCTTCAGCAGCTTGGACAGATAGTTCAAAGTCCTCACTTTTTGTCAGATTCTGTGCGTGAGGTTAGTAAGGCCTGCGAGTCCCTCTGCCGATGGGTCCAAGCGGTGTATGAGGGCTGCTATGAGCAACACCAACTGGTGGTCAAACAGCAGATAGAGGTGCTTGTTGGGGAGGCAAGGAGTCAACTTAACTTGGCCAGGCAGCACAAGAAAGAGGCCTACCAGCGTTACGAAGATGTTAACCTTCACCTTAAGTTTGTGCAAGAAGACCTAGAGGAGCAGCTGCTGCAGCTACGTGAGGCTGAAAACCAGGAAAGTGAAGCTGCTACATGTGCTGAGAAGTTACAGATGCACATCAGGGACTGGAGAGCTGCATGTCTGGTAATGTAGAATCAGCAAATAATGTAAATGTCATTTAATCTTGCACTGAATTTTCTTCTTTGATTATTTATTTTATTTAAATTATAACTATTTTCCTTTTTCTCACTTAGGAGGCAGAATTACGTTGTCAAAACATACCCGGTGATGCTCTCATCCTGGCTGCAGTCATGTCATATTTAGGCCCGTTTGGACCTGAAGTACGCACAGAACTGTTGAGCAAGTGGAGAGAGCTTTGCCAGACAGGGATTATCAACAAAAATCCCAAGGATATCAGATCCTCCTTGTTTACACAAACAGACATTAAACCCATTTCTCCCTCACTTGGTTTTCCTATTACTGTGACTGAGAAGCTGCAGTTGCCTCTTGGTCAGGCTTTAGGGTTGAACGAGTGGCAACTTGAGGATACTCTGTCTACCAGACTGCTGGTCAAGCTGTTGCTGTGGGGCTTCACATGTTCGTATACTCAGTGCTGGCCACTGCTGGCGGACATTGAGCAATATTTGGAGAAAACTTCTCAAAACAAGCTCATCACAGGTATGCCCTTAAATTAATGGAACATGTTTCTGTTTTGCGAATCAAATCACAAATTCATTCACGTTTGATTGTATTATGAACACCAGCATAAAGACAAAGCTGGATTTCTTTTTCATCTACTTCATGAATACAAAATCAATCTTTTTTTATAGGAGTGTATGTTCTTAATCGTTTAAATGTAATCCTTTGGCTTTATACAAGATAATAATGGAATTGTAAATTGCTTCAAATGCTATGCGTCAAATTGCTATAAGTTACGCATATGCTCTATAGGAGAGAATGAAAAGCTTGAGAAGGAGTTCATGTTTGGGATGGTGGTTTGTGCGGATGATCTGGAGCTGCTGGACAAGCTGGACCATGCTGCTGAGAAAGGTGACTTAAAACGGGCTCTATAAGAGAAATGTAATGTTGAAAGCATAAAAGTTTATTTTTATAGCGTTATATTCATTGATACCATGTGTTTTTAGGATTGAAAGTCCTGGTTACTCATGTGGAACGTGCGATTCCTAGTCCTGGTTTTCTGGCAAAATTGGCACGTCCTTCTGAATGTTGCTTTCCAGGGTTACAGCAGCCTCCTCAACTGCTCCATCCCGACTTCTGCCTCTTCCTTAGCACCCATCTGCCTGTCAGTCTACTTAACAGCGGTAAGCAGTTCATGTTCTTGTCTTACCTGGCCTTGTTATCATCATCCTTGTAGTTTTACTTTGTTCAAGATTTCAATAAAGTAAATGTATAGACATTTGTTTTTATTTTTGGCTTAAGCTTAATTGTTAATAAATAAAAAGATAGATCTTAAGCAGCTTTCCCATTGGTCTGTTGTGGATTCACTTAAACTTAAAGTTTACTCTTGTTTCCTAGCAATCCATGCATCCATTTTGGCTCGGGTCCATGTGGTTGACCTCTCTCTGAGTTCAGAGGAGATCCAGGAGCTGATGCTGACACAGCTGCTACAGTCTGAGTGCAGAGACCTGCTGATTCAACACTTACGATTTCAGAATAACAATCAGGTGCTGCAGGAGAAACTGGTCACAGAGGAGGTGAACACACAAACCATCAGCGTCATTATGGGTCATACTGTTGATTATTTTGTCTTGTGATTAGCTATATAGACAGAAATTAGTGTATGGTCCTTTTTTTCTTGAGTATTCTTGTCCTCAACTAAACAGGGATTATTTTCCTCTTTGTTTTAGACTTGAAATCAATCTGACATTCAGTTTGTGTGTCGTGTAAACTGAGTTAATGAAGTATGCCAGTTGTGGATTAAATTTTCTTAAGCGATCTTTGTCATTTTTAATTGTGCTGTTGCTGTGAATCAGATGTCTTCTCTTGATTTAAATCAGGGTACAATGCTGTCGAGCTAAATACTGCTTAACGAACAATTGTGGCATTATTTCATATTCATAGTTGCTGTACATTCATTTACTGTTATCATTCTTGTCCAGGTTGCTGTGATGGACTATATCCTGCAGTCTGACAACTTTCTGCTGAAAGACAGATATTTTCTTTCCCATGTGGCTGTCTGTCAAGAAGAAATAAAAAAACTGCAGACTGAGGTCAAGCAGCTGAGTGAGGAGCTGGAACATCACGACTCCCTGCTGGCTGCTCCACGACAGTTAATGAAGCTAGCTGCTGCCCTCTACCAGGCGCTGCAGGCGATGTCCCGCCTTTCTCCTGCCTATTACTTTTCCCTGATTGGCTTCATCACAGTGATGCAAGAGGTTTTCAGGGTAAAGGGCAGGCTATTAGTGTCAGATACAACTGGAAAAGCAACCAAGAACATGTTACCAGAGACTATGAACATGATGGTTCTCCAGCTGCTGGTGCTATACAGGCCACGTCTCTTCAAAAGACACGCTGTTGTTCTGAAACTGTTGGTGTCGTTGGCTTTGCTCAAGTACAATCAACTTTGCTCTGAGGCAGAGATTTTGGCCTTCCTCAGTGGTTTTGAAGACACAGAACATATTATAACTGAAGCCTGCAGCTCTTCTATCACTATTTCACACTCCTCTGGTGGCCTTCCCAGCTGGATACCCCCTCATATCCACTCTGGGCTTCTCTGCTTGGAAAAGATCCCCACTTTTAGAGGACTGATTGCTTCCCTCTGTGCTTCCCCCACACAGTGGCATGAGTACTTATGTTTGCCATCTTGTACTGTGGTAGGAACTGTTCCCTGTCGCTCTCACTCTCACCTCTCTTTGCTTCAGCGGGCTCTCCTCTGGAAGACCATCCTTCCAAACTCTCTGGAGGAACTAGCAGATGTTATAGTTGCCAGCCAACTCTGCTTGCCTGTAAAGACAAATTGGACTGACTTTCCAGACACTGGAAACATAGAGGCTCTCTCGAAATATTTGGTCAAATATGAAAGACTTGTCATTCTTACATTGCCTAATCCAGAAAAAGATATGCAAATGAGCATTCAGCCTCTGTATTTAATAAATCAGTTGGCCCACTGTGCAAAAGAAAAAAATAAGGTGACCAAGCGTGACTGAAACCTTACATGTTTTCAGCCAAATACTTTTGATTTAGTGCTTGATGTTTTTTTTTATATATTTTAGGTTCAAGTGAAAATAATATCTTTTGGGGCACTGTGTGACAGAGAGCTCATCCTTTCAATGCTGGACAAAGCAGTTCATGATGGCCACTGGCTGGTCTTAAATAACTGTCATCTCTTGGAACACTGGGATGATGAAGTTTTGGCTCGCATCAGCTGGTTGATCTCCTCTTTCACAGGTAAGTTTTTAATCAAGAGTCAATTTAAACTGTGTTCGCTTAATTTATTATAATCAAATGCTTCCAACTCAAGTGACAGTCAAATCTTTTTTTGCATTTACCCTTGAATTTTCTTACTTGGCGTCCTTCATTTTACACAGAGGAGCAGTCCCCGATTCATCCATGCTTCAGATTGTGGTTTATAACACAAGAAAATGCTTCTCACTTTGTACCAGGTAGATCTCTTATAGTCAGTATACCGTAGTTACAGTCATTAACAACATGGCATAGTCATCAGCTAAAGATGTTTTACCATAAAGTCAGTCTGGCTCATTTTATCAGGTAATGCAATCGCTTTTATTTTGGCAATGAAATGTATCAGTGTGGTGTTAGTCTGTGAATAATTTTAGTGACACTTATTGCACTTGCTACAGCTGCAGTGCGAATGTGTGCCCTGCCGCTGGTCTGTGACTCTCCATGGGATTTGAAGGAGGAGCTCAGCTGTTCTTTGCGACAGGTGATGTCGGTCAGTCGGCTCCAGTCATGGTCAGATGTCACCACTAACAACATGGAGCTGCTTCTCCGCTGTGCCATCTTCCACTCCATTTTGTTGCAGAGACAAGCCTATAAATATTTATGCTGTGGAAGAATCCATCACTGGTGAGGAAATGGGTGCACATACTGTAAAAAGTTTATACCCCAAGATAGAGGTGATATTTCTTCCCCAGAAATTTGGATTTATGTGTCAGATTTATGTAGAGTGGTGTCAAGCATGATCTGACTACATATGTTTTTTTTTTTCTTTAAGTTTTTGCTTAATCATGTGGATTTTTCTGTTGTTATGAAGGAGTCAGGATGACCTGCTTGCTTTAGCAGATGCACACATTTGCATTGCCAGTCTCTGCAATGACAATACCAAGGTTTTGCAATATATAGCAGGTAAGGTCACAGGAAACAATGAAACCTTACTAATGCAGTTACTACTGGCTTTAACTATGTTTTTCTTTCTATCCATAGTCAATCTCATACACGGTGGCCATGTAATGGACTCTGCAGATTTAGAGGTGGTTGAGAGTGTTGCCAAGTCATGCTTCGGAACAGTGTCATCTTTTTTGGGTAGGGGGCCACACACCCTTACAAATGTTACCAGCAGTTGTGACCGTTTTGGTAATCTAACATCTTCTGTTAAATATAGTGCTCTTTGACTTGCCAGTATTGATAGACATTATATACATTTAGTTTTTATTTTTAAGTACTGCTTGAAAATAAGGCTGAATTCTGAAATTAAAATGTTTGTGGTTCTGTGGTTATGTTAAGTATTGATTCAGTATTAATACTTTTTTTAGATTTGTCAAGACCATTGCAGGTTTTGGAGCCATGTTTTCAACATTCAACAATCAGTGACCCTGTTTTGCTGGGTTTAAGTGAGGATGTGCCATCTGAGATAACCAAGATCAATAGCCACAACTTGAACTTATTACTGAAGGCCTCCCAACCTTCTCTTGGACAAGTAAAGCGTTTCAGCACCAGACAGGAACAGTTTCCCAAACTGCCAGCCTACAGTCATACAAAAGAAAGACTAGAGACCCTGAAAAATTACCTCACACACAAGAAAGGCAGCACAGTTAAAGAAGTGGAATCTGTTTCTCATAGTCCCATTCGTGACTTCCTCATGGCAGAATGGGATGATCTGACTAATTTGGTGTCATTACTTCTCACAAAGCTCCAACAACCTGTTCAGTACACAATGTCTGTTTCTCCCCTCTTTAACTGCACTGACCTGTCTCACTTGGAGAAAAGGGCAGATTTGCTCAGTGCTTATCTCTGGCATGGCAGTACTTCAGATCCACCTGGTGCCTATCGACTATCTGCTTTTAAAAACCCCAGAGGCTTCCTGGTGGCAGTGATGAAAGAGGCAGCTCAAATAAATCACAGATATATCAGTGATATAATGCTGCATTTCCAGGTAAAGTATACAGATAAAACTATACAAAATTTATGTTTTAAAGTTGGACCTCTGAATAACAATAACAATAAAACAGTTTACTTCTTACTGTAAACATTTCCAGGTAGTTAATGATGATAACCTCATAAATGCTTTTGCCCCTCCAGGTTTTGTGTGATTGCACATACCCAGCTTTGCTTCCTCCAGGTGCCGTGTATTTGTGTGGTCTAGAGTTAAAAGGGGCATCATGGGATTCGGAGCTAGAAGCCCTGCAGGATACTCTTTCTCCTCTGCCAGTTTCAATGCCACTTCTTTGTGTCAAGGCTCAATTCAGGAGCCCAGACACTGCCACAGATACTTTGTCTTGTAAATCTTCCTATTTAATGAACAAAGGTAACGTCCAAGCTGCAGGTGCCTCCCCAGTGACTCCTACACAGTTACCAATCTACCACTGCCCGCTGTATGTAAACACAGAACAGAAGAGTGGAAACTGGGGACTGACAGAAGTTAACATTATTTCAGTGGTTCCCCTTCGTGCCAACCTAAATCCTGTCCTGTGTAGCTTAAGAAGGGTGAGACTTGTGAGTATACTGTGACTGATCTGAGCTGCTGTCACCTACTGTGCTGTATCTGACTGACAGTCAAGCATGCCAGTGTTGCTGTGCATTTTGCATGTGTTTCCAGAATTTCTGCAAACTCTCAAATAAATTTGTGATGACAACATACTGTCTGTTTATTCCTTTTGTAATGCAGTGAAATGTGATTTTCATTTGTTTTTTTTTGTGTCATACTGATCCAGTTGTCACAAAGTTTAAAGGGGGGGAGTGTTTTTCTGTACATAGCATGCCTTATTCTGTTGTAATAGTGCACTGTAACAAGTAAAAAAAAAAAATAGACATGACATAATCTTTGATACGAGCGACCTAAAAACTAGTTGACATTTTTGAATATTTATACTCATTCTGACATATGTTTGGAATAGCATATTTGTCAACAATGCCTTTCTCTTCCTGTAGGTAACTTGGATAGGCATCACTATGAAACTTTTGAGAAGTTTGGCAACAATACATTTCTACTACATCTTGACAACGGAAGGGCGTGAGTATTTTAGCCGATATGTGTGTTCCATGTAGATAGATAGATAGATACATACATACATACATACATACATACATACATACATAGATCGATCGATCGATCGATAGATAGATACATAGATAGATCGATCGATAGATAGATACATAGATAGATCGATCGATAGATAGATACATAGATAGGTCGATCGATAGATAGATACATAGATAGGTCGATCGATAGATAGATACATAGATAGATAGATCGATAGATAGATGATGTTGTAGATAGATGATGTTGTGTTAATGTGAACATCCTTGCTGGAGTTGTCCTAATTCAGCATTTGGTCTGACCACGATTGTGACTGGCTCTGGAACTGTCATCCCTCCAGATTTGGGCGTCACTCCAAAGATGAGCCTTCTATCTTAACTCCACTAACACAGTGTTGCAGGTACAAACTGGTTGGCTATGTATTTTATATATTACTGTTTTGTAAGTTCAATGAACATCAATGCTATTTAATTTAGCACAGGACAGGTAATTTACTGTAACTTTGTGTGATCATTTTTAGCTGCAGATGTATAGTCAGAAATAAAGTGGATATCACCATATGACAGTTGCAAAGAATTACACCAGTTATCACCTTTGTCCTCCTATTTGTCTTCTCTGTTACACTTTTAATTTTTTAACACTCTTTTTGTTACCCTCTTTCTCCACCTGTCTTTTTTTTACCTTGCTCTTTCTTTAGAATCCGTCGTTCCACATGGTTACGTCTTCGCCTCCTGGCTTCACCTCAGTATCATATCAGTGATGTCATGAGGGCCTCACTGTCTCTGGATCCCCTTCACAAGGTGGCTCCGCTGCTGGCTGAGCCTCACCTTGCTGCTCTCAGTCGACGTTTGAATACTGTGCTTGAGACTGTAAGACGTTGCCAGGAACAACAGAAAGAAAATGGTGGTAGTGTCATCTATGATGACTTTGCTGATTTAAAATAGAGAAGCATTTGGGTAAATCAGCCTCACACCTCAGTGTTATAGTATTTTTATGTATACATAGCTCACGCTCAACTTGTATGTTAAGATGTTCTGAGTTACAGTTACACAGCCTTTATAAACAGGACACAAGTGTATGGTAATAATGCCTTAACTGCTGCCTTATGAATATTTGTTGGTAGTAATAGTTTAAGCAACAGCTCAGTCATTTCTAATAAATAATTATTTGGAATATATTTTTATAAAAATAAGGAAAGCACGAAAAAATACAAAGAATTATTGCTATTATTGGTATTATTATTATTGGTACTGTTATTGATTTTAATGGTGATGCTAGCTATCATGAATATTTATGAAATAATGATGACAACAACTTCACAATTACATTCGTAGATTTATTGATGTCATGGCATTAGTAGTGGCTATAATGACCAGTATTTTCATTATTTTGACATATAGCTCTATTATGCAGCATTTTATTTTATTTTTCCATTTTCCATTATTCAATCAGATAGATGGTATACAGTTCCCTGGATGAGCAGAGAACTGGAGTCACAAGTTACATTTCATGACATGTAACTCATTACTATGTCACGCACAACTTTGCTCCATATTTGTTTTGTTATTATTACATTATGTTGTATTCCACATCCTTATGTGCTGTTGTAATTATAAAAAAAAAACATAAATGGACAAAGACAAATGATGAAATATTCTTGTTTGCTGTCATTTTGTCTTTTCATTAAACAAATTTAATAATTTCATGTTTAGTTCATGTTAATCATTTGTTTAATTTTCTGCTTTTTGATAGATAAAGGGAGTTTAATAAGTGAAATAGGACTGTGCAGCTACAGTATAATGCGCTTTTTATGGTTGAATTGTTAATTTGTTTCCTTTAGCTTGCTCCTCTGCTAAGACTTAGTGCTGACAGAAGAGGGAGCTTTGACCTATTTCTCTTTTTACTGCTCTTAACCTGCCAAGTTATTCATGTGGGGGCATTGTGACCTTTTTACTCCACTTAAAAACCATATCATGGCTCAAGAAGAGGAGTGAAAATAATGTTATAGTTAACTGATGTGATCCAAAATGTGTTTGCATATAAAACAGTTGAATGACTGGACATACTGACACATTTGTGGTTGATAGTGTGTATGTTTATTTTGGATTAAGATGTAGGATTAGGAAGAGGTAAACAGAGAGGTGTGGAAGATCAGGTGATGCAGGAAGCAGGAAAGAAGAGCAGGTATACGAGTAGCTGGTGTAAAGTAAGAAGGCAAGGCAGTTTATTTGTATAGCACATTTCATTTACAGGACAATTCAAGCAAGATAAGTTAAAAAAAAAAGTTAACATGCAGAATTCATGCACAGGCGCATGAGAAAAGAAATGTTTTTAACCTGGATTTAAAAATGTCTACATTTGGTGAAAGTTTAATCTCCACTGGCAGTTTGTTCCACTTGTTTGCAGCATAACAGCTAAATGCTGCTTCTCCATGTTTAGTCTGGACTCTGGTTTGGACAAATTGACCAGAGTCTTTGGATCTAAGAGCTCTGCTAGGTTTATATTCTTTGAACATATCACAGATGTTTTCTGGGCCTAAACCATTCTGGGATTTGTAAACAATGAGAAGGGTTTTAAAATCTATTCTGTGACTGACTGGAAGCCAGTGTAAAGATTTCAAAACTGGTGTGATGTGTTCAGATCTCTTAGTCCTGGTTAAAACTCTAGCAGCAGCGTTTTGGATGAGCTGAAGATGTTTAATGCTATTTTTAGGAAGTACTGCTAAAAGACCATTACAGAAATCCAGCCTACTGGAGATGAATACATGGATGAGTTTCTCTTGGTCTTTCTGAGAGACTAAACTTTTAATTCTGTTGATGTTTCTTAGCTGGTAAAAAGCTTCTTAGTGAAGCTTTGATGTGACTGCTGAAAGTCAGGTCTGAGTCTATCAACACTCCAAGGTTACGAACTTGGTTGGTGATTTTAAGAGCCCGAGTCTCCAGATGTTTGCCAATGCTGACCCTCTTCTCTTTGCTACCAAACAGAATAATCTCAGTTTTGTCTTCATTTAATTGTAGAAAATTCTCCTTCATCCAGGTGTTTATTTGCGCCAGACACTGACACAATAAGTCTATTGGACTGCAGTCACCTGGTGACAGAGACACATAAAGTTGTATATCATCAGCATAACTTTTATAATTAATGCTATAGTTCTGTAATATTTGACCCAAAGGGAGCATATACAAGTTGAACAGAAGAGGCCCCAAGGACTGACCCCTGGGGGACTCCACAAGTCATGTCCACTCGCTCGGATTCATAGCTGCTGATCGTATCAAAATAACTCCGGCTTTCTAAATAGGACCTGAACCAGTTAAGGACCCCTCCAGAAAGTCCAACCCAGTTTTCCAGCCTGTGCAACAGGATTCTGTGATCTACAGTATCAAACGCAGCACTGAGATTCAACAGAACCAGGACTGATACTTGACCAGAATCAGTAAATGGTAAATGGTCCGTATTTATATAGCGCTTTTCTGTACCTGGGATGATACCCAAAGCGCTTTACATTATACATCACATTCACCCATTCACACACACATTCACACACTGATGGCGGAAGCTGCCATGCAAGGCGCTCGACCACGACCCATCAGGAGCAATTAGGGGTTCGGCGTCTTGCCCAAGGACACCTCGACATGAACTCGACTTGGCCAAGGATCGAACCGGCAACCCTTGGGTTACAAGACGACCGCTCTACCTTGCTGAGCCACGCCGCCCCCAGTATTCAACCTAATGTCATTTAACACTTTGACCAGAGCTGTTTCAGTGCTGTGATGAGGTCGGAAGCCGGACTGAAATTTATCAAGATTTCCACTTTCATTTAAAAAGTCATTAAGCTGGTGAAATATAACTTTCTCAATAATCTTGGAAATAAAAGAGAGGTTAGAGACAGGTCTATAGTTGTTCATTATAGAGGCGTCTTGAGTCCTTTTCTTTAGGAGTGGCTTAATAGCAGCCATCTTTAGTGACTTGGGAACAGAAGAAGTGAGCAGAATACAGGAACAAAAGTCAGGTTGAACGAAATTACGTATAACATTAAGCACAAAATCTCCACATAACACAAATAATTAAGTAATTAATAATTGCTCCTGATCATGATGGTATTTTTCCATGTGAAAGTGTTAACACATTGCCTGAGTCTCAGCTTCATCTGTTAGTAACAAAGAGAATACAAGCAGCTTATTAAGTCCAGGTTAAGTAAAGGTCATCTTAATGTGTTTTCATCCTGGGAATTACACTTCTTAAAATTTTATAAACCAGTTGTTTATTTAATGACTTGAGTTATCCTTGTCATCCTTGTTTGGTCTCTTTCCCTTAGATTGTTGTATGTCTTTGAAATTGCATAAATTACTTAATCATTCGCTTTTTTTTTTAACACAGCAGTTGCTTTTACTTCAGTTGAAGTCCTCCATCAGGTGTGAATCAATATACGTCACAGCTTGCTGGCTGTCCTCCTTTTCTTTCAGGTCTACAATTAATAATTTATCTGGTCATATCGATGCCACCTACTCCCTTTTCTCCTTTCTGCACATGCTTGCTCGCTCTTTCCACAAAAACAGGTGATGACTAGGTGGTAAAGGATCTCATTAATGGATGACTGAAAAGGGGAGCAAGAGCGAGGAAAGCACAGTCATTCAATGAAATAGACATTATCCGCTTTGGATCAACAACAGAACCAGTTGGACTGCAGTGAAAGTGACTTTCTCTGAGTCTATTGAGATCAGCCCTGAGAAACTTTTTGAGGAGTTTGAATGGGAAATTTCTGTCTCTGACAGTCTTTTTTTCAAGGCCTTTTCTTATTTTAAACTTGATTTTTTTCTTTGAAATTATTACATTATGTCAGGAGTCAGCAGTGACCAGCTGCACAAATCAACTTTAAGTGTCTACTCGGTCAGTTTCCATTGTTTTCTCTGAGTTGTGATCATGGGGTGGAAACAGTGGACTGGTGCTGTTTTTGGCACAGCTGACTTTTCTTGGTTGCTCTGTTGTTTTCTATGTGTGTTACTGTAGAACCTGATGGAGCATTTCAACCCAGGTCTTGAGAAGCTTGTTACACTTGGAACCAGCTACGTTAAAGCTTTCCAAGGTAAGTCGGTGAGTGATGGGTGAAATATGGATTTTAGCTTTGCAATGTTTTTCCAAAAGTTTGGCCTCCAAAACAAAACCGTTTACACACATTAATTAATTAGAAAAATGCTTTGGGTTTTGTATTAGGATCGGGTTCTTGCTGATAATTTATACTGTGTGAAAAAAATTACACTTACATGTCAGGTGAGATGATATTATTGGATATAATTTAAACTTCTGCTTCAAAATATGTCGTCTTGACTTCACTTCCGGTTTACATATCTTCGGTCATCTATGTTACATTGGTAATTAGGTGAGCGGCATGCATCGTTAATGCCACCTCTGCGTCATAAAACAAGAATAGGCCACCAGTCACAAGGTAGTGTTGTAACACAATACTCACTGGCATGATGCTATTCCTAGACTAGAATCACATATCACTTGTCAGTGCTGTAAGGCCTTTGCTCCTAATGAATAAAGGCAGCACCAATTGACCCAATTAAGAGCATTTTAATGTTATCATTAAGCTTATATATGGTGGTAGTGTTGAATGTTTTGAAGGTTTAGTTTTAAAGCAGCATTTCTATTTGCTTCTGTGTCAGCATTAGCTGTTTGCAGTGAGGCCTACTTCAGTGCTGTGGCTAAGATGGGTGACCAGGCCCTTCACACACTGTCATCTCGTTCACTTGGTAAGATTGTGTTCACATAAGTGTGTTTATTTGTATTTGTGACTGAGTGACTCAACAGGTTTCAGTCTTTATTTATTGCATTGCACACACAAAATTGGCCTTTATAGATGGCCAATGTTACTAATGTCAACACAATTTATACTGATACATCCTAGATTATGAAGTAAAACGTGTAACTTATTTTTCCCTCCTGCTCATTTACATCCTGTTCTTTATTTGCATGTTTTTGTAGGTAACACAAATGTGTGTATTTGTTCTCTTGAGCATGCATTTTCTATAAGCTTCGCTTTCACTCTGACCCTGGGAGCGTGTGCAAGCATCATTAATAGCAATTAGCATCAGGCTAACACATCACTATAGTATGTGAAGGTTAGCTCAGTACATACTTGCCTGGCTAACTGAGAAGATCAGCATGACCACAGGCCCTATTGAGTAGCTGCCCTTAAAATATTGATGAGGTCCGTTGTCAGCTGTCCTCAGTTCATTAGCTCAACCACTATATTCAAATCCAGAGTCACCCATAATATGTGTGTTGATCTGGTCTGTGGTGGTTGGTAAAGTCTGTTTTTGCTTTAAACAGGGGATGTCCTGATCCAGATATCTGAAACACAGAGGAGACTCACTGCAGAGATGGAGGGAGTGGTCAGTACATTTCCTCAGTAGATGCAGAATACCTGCATCTTGATGATACTAAATCGTGTCACAACATGTTATGGAGAGCATTTTATCATGCTCTTACTTCCCTAAATCTTCTCCAAAATCTTGATGTAATTTGTTTTATAAGTAAGTTAGTCTACTAATTTACAAACACCCATTTACTTGTTACAGAGACCAGTTTATTCTTCCACTTTACTGGTGAAAATTCCAACATCCACCTAGAACCCTGTTTAACTGTAGTTGCTTTCAGTTATGTGAAGAAGAGAAGCATGGCCTCTAATTAAACAGCTGGCCTGAGGAAGGACCACATTTGCATATATATTTAGTCAAACAATTAAAACAAGCTAATCCTGTTTGAACAGAGGTGAAGTTTTCCTAATGACTCATTTCCATCACAAAAATGTCTTTCTTCCTGCTACAGTTCCAGTGGTTCCAGATTGAAGTGTTGCAAGCGATGGAGAACAATATCAAGTTGGATGAGGAGTACATTGATGTGAGTTTACTTAATTAAGTATGTGCTTCATTGGAAACCCACATGGATTTGCAAATTATTTATTTTCTAAACCAATTTATTACATTATCAGCAGCTGAAAGGACAAAATATTCTGTGCAAAACTTAAAATTAATAATGAGTTGCAAGTAGATGTATTTAGTGTCAAACTGAGTTTGAGGGCTGTGTTTTATTCTTTCGTTTTGTATCTCAATAAATCAGGGCTACATTATATAACTGGTTATTTTCTTCAGTAGTTACAATGTGTTCTACATGTACAGAAGTCTTTGTTTCAGCCAACCAGATAAAATTATTGCCTTGAGACCAAGTAAATTATCTGTGCCTGAAGTTTAAAAGATGCCAAAATTATACAAATTCCAATTTTCTTTTTTTTCTATTTGTTTTGGAATATAGTTCAATCCCACTCTGTTCAGAAGTCCACAGGAAAAAAAATAAAATAATAAATAAATAACAAAAAAATAAAAAAAGAGAACGGAACTTCTCAGAGTTTAGGTCTCTGAATCTAAGTTGCAGACAGCTAAGATGTTAAATGAAGATAACGTTAGCTAATATGTAGAATCACAATAATGGGGATCCTTCACGCTGGGGGTTTTGCCTGCTTGGTCTGGGGATTGTTGCCATGGTGATCGCCCTTGTCTAGGTGGCTGGGGCTCTGCCTTACGCCTGTGGTGTAGGCCCCGGCCTGTCCGTATCTGGGTGGGTGCTGTAGCGGCAGCCTCTGTGGACATGGGTGGACTGGCTCCTGGTGTTTCCTCAAAGCAGCACCAAGCCAGATGTTTATCACTTTTATTATTTTATACCTACATTCAGTTTAGAGGCAGAAATTAGGGAGTCATGTTTGTGTTATCTATGTTATCTATTTTGATGTGTGTAAAGGCTTGTTTTATTTTTATATGCATGAATTGCTTTTTATCATGTAAAGGACTTTCTGTTGCCTTCAGCACAAAAGCTTTTTATAAATAAAGTTTGATTTGATTCAGTTTGATAACAGCAGTAGTCTATAACAAAACACAGCATAGATGATGCATCTGTGCCACCTGTTTGCATGATGATGATAATTTCCTGCCCCCTCAAAATGGGAGCATGGTTCTCATGTCAACTTCAGGCTTGATCAAAAACAAGGCAGGTGGCAGCATTCTGCACATCAGAAAGCATGCAGGGGGAGAGAGAGCAGCTTGTAAAAATGACCATGTTCACTTCCTTTGAACAAATGAAGGAAAGTTTATCATTCTTTGAATCAAACTGTTTGCTGTGCTGCAGGGGAGTCGCAGAGTGTATGAGCTGGAGGTGAGGAACCAGGCAGAGGCTTTGGAGAAGCAACTAAGACGTGGAACCTACAGGGACTCTCTGGTAAAAATCTTTCCTCATAAACTCTATGCATGTTCACATGTGAGCACATACACAGAGTTTAAGCAATAATACTTTTGTGCCATTGTTTGCATGTGAGGGGCAAGAGCATGTGGTTTCCCTGTGTGTGTTCAGGAGAACAGTGAATACATGCTGTACCTGAGGCAGAGCCAGCAGGAGATCCTAAAGGAGGAGGAGAGGCGATATCGCTTCTTGGCAGAGAAGCACTGTGGCCTCACACAGTCGCTCCTGTTTTTAATAAACAAGGTATACAAACACACATGCTGGTCCTACATAACAACAGCAAACCAAAGTTGACCACACTGTGTGTTTTTGTGTGACAATAGATCAGTGTTTAAAGTGGTTTAATTTAAAACAGTCCCTATAGTAACCAGCAGAACTCATGCTCCAGATCAGGATTAATGCATCTGAGTGAATTATTCATCAACATAAAAGATCCAGTGGGTGATGTCTTACACAGTAATTGGATGTTGCCACTGACTAAATACCCCTGTAGGGAAAGCTGCACTGACTGTGAAAAATTTAAAATTCAGAATATTTATTCTAAGATAATAACAGCTCATATGCTCTGCAGTTATGTATCAGATAAGCAACATGGAAAATACAGTAAAACGTGAACTTGTTTAGTTAATTTTTTGTCTACTGTTAACACCACCTGTCAGTAAGGAGTGTTGTATCCACGTTGGCACCCTTAAATCCAGCTTCCCTGTCAATAAGATTATTTATGCAACCCAGAAGTTGAATGTGTCAGCATTTTTATTCCAGCCATGTCATGTCGATTGCTTGATTATCTGGTAAAACTCCAGTCTCAATTTGCATTATCTAATTTACTGAAGTACATGGTAAACGTTTTGCTGCTTTATTAGTTTGAGATTTAATGAGGTCCTCAGCTCTCTTATTTGTTTTCAGACTGGTGCTTCCCTCCAGCAGAAGGCAGACGGATGGAAGGAGAAGGTGAATGAGACCAGGGGCTCCAGATCACGAACTCCCACGCATTTGGACCAAGAGGCGCAGGTACAGGCACAGTATGTAGTTTAGTCCAGTGCATGTGTGTTGGCCCTGTCATAACTGAGCTTTATTTTGATTTTAAATATCTGAATAGTGAAATATATTAAAACCACTCAAAGTCCTAAGTAAACGGAGCCAAAACTGAATGTTAAACCTGACTTTGAGAAATTTAGGGTAAAGTAGATTGTTCTTATCCCTCTCATAGCCCAAAACTCTACTTCAAATCTGTTCAGCTGTAGAAAACTTCACTCTGTACTTCACATCCACCGCTCATATGTGCTAACACACTGGTGTCCAGACTGGCTGCCAAAACACCCAGAATGCAGCAGCTTGGTGTTATACATATATATTTATACATATATAGACTTCATAGGATTACAAACCAGCAAGTGCATCAGATTTGCAGCCCAGTCTGATCTGCTGTTACAGACTGAGTTAAGATTCAGGTCTGGCCTCCCAAAATTTAGCTTTGCCCTTTGCTGGACTTCTACATACATCCCAATGATATCAGGTTCAGTTTTTCTTTCTTTTTATCTTTTTTTATCCTTGACCAAAACTGCAGATATTGGAAAAGCAGGTTTTTGAGAAATATTTAACTCTGTGATTCTTTGGCTTTACGTACAAACCAATGCTAAAAGCTGAGCAAATGAAGTAAAGGTTCATAAATTACTTGTCACTACTTTTAGCAAGATCTACATCATTGCCACATGTTTTCTTTATTAAATGAGTACTTGTCAGTTTGCATTCAAGTGAATTTGTACTATGCAGCCTTAATCCAGCTGCTTTGAACGTTGTTGTAACAATTAAATTAAGCACCATCAATGTCAGACCTATCCGCTGCTTTAACTTAATATTTCTACTGACAGTAAATCTTGCTCTGCCAGATTTCAAATAAGAATTGTGAGTAGACACAGCAGTTAATCTATGATATGTACTGTATGTTTCTCTGCTAAGCTTCGAGGATCAGTGAGCTCCCTGCTTCAGACAGTTGCCAGAGATGAGGATATGTCTTGGGCTAGGCGTGAGCAGCAAGCACTGGGCCGAGTGCCCTCTAGAGGTAAGAGATAGATATAGCTCAGGGCTGCTTAAGTCCGGTCATCAAGAGCTACTATTTTGCTAATTGTAGATGCATCCCTTCTCCAACACACCCAAGTCAAATGGCTAAACTCCCTCATCTGCATATCACTCAACTTTGCAGAAGCCTGGCAACAAGCCATTCATTTGATTCAGGTGGGTTGGAGAAGGGATGCATCAAAAAGTTGCAGGATAGTAGCTCTTGAGGATAGCTCAGTGTTCCCCAACCCTGGTCCTCAAGCCACACTATCCTGCAGGTATTAGATATATCCCTTCTGCAACACACTTGATTCAAATTACATGGATCTCTGACAAGCTCTGCACAAATCTGCTACTGAGCCATTAATTTAAGTCAGGTGTGTTGAAGCAGGGAAACATCTAAAGTCTGCAGGACAGTGGGCCTTGAGGACTGGAGTTGGGGATCCCTGTAATAGCTCTCAAACTTTGACAGAGACACAGAAGAGTAAAGCTATAAAATTTTACTTGTGTATTTGAATATTCTGATATTGTATTAATTTCCCCTCTCTGTTTTCTTTTGTTATCTTTCTTCCACTCCAGCACCATCGCCCCTCCCCAGTCGCTCTCGCTCCAGTTCAGTAGGGGAATCTCTGGGTCTTGGAGCAGGAAGAGCCATGAGAGCCCTTGTGTCTCACCCGTCTTCATCCAACCCAAAGCTTCTGCCTTTCAACAGAGGAGAGACTGTCATCGTACTGGTCCAGGAACCTCGCAACGGCTGGCTATATGGACGCACCGACAGCAGCCTGCGGTGGGTTTATTTATGAAGGATTTATGTTCATTCAGTCACAGAACCAACATTTTCAGATTTTCACCAGGTTCTAAAATAAATGTTCTGTGTTACACAGCATCTAAAAGGTTTTGCAACATACTTTTGTGACTGTGACTAAGACTTTGCTTTTTCACACTGGTGCTCTTCCTTAATAATTGATGAGCCACATTATTAAACCCATACATAAACATGTGTTTGCAGTTAGGAGGTAAAGGTGTACATTTTTTATTTAACAAAATCTAATAATCTAGAAGATAAATATTGTGTAACTTTTATGGACAAATGTATGTCAGTATACTAATGTACATCTGCATAATGTATTATAAAAGTAAGTATGCATGAAAACACAAAAACTTTTTAAAACCTAACATTTTGAAATGTGTTACATGACTGAGAAATATGTTTTACTGTATTTTAGAGTTGGAATATTTTAATTAATTTAGCAAAAGCCAACCCTGTCCCTAACACTGTAATGCCACAGATCAGCCTACACTGATGTATTAGTCTCAAACAAAGCCATGGCGTTTAGCTGTGTATTTGACACCTAGCTGTTTGTTCTGCCTTCATCAAAGAAGTGGTCTGCTCTGGATACCAGAACATTCAGATCTTGGGCTATAAGTTGCAGATGAAAAGTGTGATGAAGAAGAATTTGAGCAACTGTGTGAAGACAAAAGTTGAAAGGTAGAATTGCAGATGTTGGAGGTGCTTCACACCAGCTCAGAAAATTGATTTAAGGGCCAAGTTGACATACTTGTACCACGGTTTTTCCAGGACTGTATGTGCATGTACTAATAGCAATAACACAAAGTGGGTTAATTTTTTTTAAAAGGCAAAGCTGGACATTTAAGCTTAAAGAGCCATATGCTCATTGCCACAGCTGTAGTAATACAGTCAGTGGATAGTGATTTTGTTCAGAGCCAAACTGAAAACCAACACTGGCCTTGTTTTGCCCTGGTCCTTCTACAAACCTTCACCAGACAAGCCGCAAAACCTTATTAGAACTGGACTGATTCCCTTCCTTCTCTGCTAGAGTGCTCATGAAGTATTTGTAGGACATACCTGCCTTGAGAGTTAGTTACACCATTTGATTGTTTTCCCAGCTCTGTCCATAGCTGGGAAAAGACTGAAACATTTAATATCTTCAGTGTGTTTGTGATAAACTCAGTAGTTAAAATGGTTTTATTTGAGTTGATCTGAGATCTGTCAATCAGGGTTCTCAGTGGACATGTCCTAGTTTCTCAATGCAAAGAACATTATTTTTCGTCTGATTTTAAATTCTGTGTACTTGCTGATTGTTTCAGTCATTTAGATTTGCCTGGGTGGTTGATAACACTCAAAAAACACTTTCACCTCTGATTTGCTCTAACTTTATACTTCAACATAATATATTACCGAACTTATAGTAGTTATGAAAGGACAAAAGGATTTATAAAGCTGAAGTTATCTGTTGCCTAATCCTTTTTGTTTCATCTCCTTCAGTCAAGGCTGGTTTCCGGCTGCCTATGTGGCTCCTATTGAAGGTTTCTCCAACACTTTGGCAGCCAGGTGGGAGTTTGCCAGTCAATGTTCTGTCTATACAGCAAAAACAAAACATTGTAAAGCTGAGAAAAGCTTCAGATGTTTTTCTGTCCATCAGAAATGTCCAGGTTACTAATCTATTAACAATTCTTGACTTCTACTTTGACTCACACAGTGGTGGTTCTCTAAGAAGCCACAGTATGAATAATCTGCTGGACACTGACACCTACTCTGAGCAGTCAGAGGGAAAAAGTTATGGTGACATCCCACCCCCTGCCACACCCAACCGCAGAGCCTCTGTAGACTTCCGAGCAATCTCTCCAGCCCCCGAGAAGAAGACAGAACCAGGGACAGAAACAAAGCCTCTGCCTCCTCCCCCACCACCACCTCCTCCACCCAGTCAGAGCCTCAGAAGGGGCTCAGCAGATTTTCAACCAATCTCTCCCCTCTCTGACAGAAAGGGTGACTCAGCTTCTGATGTCCAGGTATTGCATGGTTATATGGTCCATGGTTAACTTATGGCCATAGTTGTAATAATGATTATTTTCTTAAGTGAACTGATTTGATTTTAATCCTTCTTCACCATTTTTTGGTCTTTACACCTCTCATTTATTAGGCGTTATCACCACATGGGCCACCTGAAAACCCACTATTTCCAAGGTAATTTTAAATTAGTTTTTGGTGAAAAATAAACTCATAAATTTGAATTCTCCAAATCTAGTGCATGAAAATATCAATGCTCTCTTGACATTATATAAGAAATTATGATTCAGTGGTGTGGGCTACAGTCAAGATTTAAGAATCTTTTTATGTGTTGTTTAGAGGTATTGATTTCAGTAAGATTATTGTTCACTGCATTATGGAATTGTTTGCTACAATTATCATACACATAAATCTTACTGAAGTACTGAATACCGTTAAAAGTGCAGGCGCAAATTTTCAATGAATGCCGTTTAGTTTTCCTTTTTTTTTTTTTTTTTACTTTGGCTTGGCATTCAGCAGCAACGAGTTCAACACCAAAGTTGACTCCAAAGGCTCATCACAAACTTCTAAAACATTAAACAGTTTGAGTTGTGGAAAACTGACCCTCTGAAGCATGCTCACCACCCACAGCCAAACCTTACCTTCCTCACGCTGGGGTCAGCGTGGTGTTAGTTTCTCCACCTGGATCCTTTGCCTGTGTGTGTATTTGTTTTATTTGGCAGAATTCAGTTGAGCGTGAGCAGTATCATGTAACATTTTCCATCATACTCTTGTTTCAGAGGCACAAACCCATTTGCCACTGTAAAGCTTCGACCCACAACGACCAATGACAGATCTGCTCCTCGGATCCACTGAGCTGTTGTCACTCATCCAGGTGGCGTTTGTGACTCACGCTGCAAGATGAGGTTGTGGAGGCAGGAGACATGTTCTTGTTGGCACCTCTGAAAGATGATGGTTTTTAGCCTGATGAACAGGGGATCATTTAGGGAGATTTAGTATAGTGTTAGATGAAACAAACTACTTGTTGTACCAAAATGAAAAGTGACACTGTATGGAGAACTAAATGATTAAAACCTTAAACTAGAATAGTTATTTTAATAACTCTTTGTACAGTAATTCATTTGTTATGTTGTTTGGTGTTTGTCTCCGATAGTAAAAATAGAAAAAGGAACAGTTTTTGTGAAATACGTTTTTTATTCTCCTGGGCAGCACTGCTCATTTCATTGATAAACTACCTAACTGGTGGATTCACATACTTATTCTACTTAGTGTCAGATTTGTATTTATCTTAATAGACTAACAAAGCAAATAAATGTCCTTTTGACATTTTTTTTTTCAGTTGTATGTTTTTTAAGTTGAAGGTTTTGTGATCACAATGATGAACATTAAGTAAAGAGACAGTAACTCAACTTATATATATATAATTTCATACTGATGTATTTTCTCTCTTCACAATTCTCCTTTTATATGATTTTAAATACCACATTCTCTTATCAGAGGCAGGGAGTAAGGAGGAGGAGGGAACAGAGATTAGGTGAGGGAGGTGAGGTAAGACAGTTTAGGAAGGAAAAAGACGAACTGATAAACACCCAGAAATAAAATTAACTGAGAAAAATGCACAGCTTGAAATAAAACAGAAGAAGAAAACTGAGATTGAGGGAGTCTTAAACATCTACATCTTCTACAACACTAGTACCATTCTTAAATCTTTGAGAATGACTCTGAATCCTTACAGTATGTGTGGTTAAATATATTTATATAAAATATGAAAATCCTAAAAGAAACCGATGCCTTGTATGCCTGTATGTTCCTCCTCATGGTGACTCCCTGTTGGCTGGTTTTTGTTAGTGTTTCACAGCAGCCAGGCCAGGTGTGACTCCATATGTGGGGTCCACGGGGAGTTAAGAAGAGTTTGAAGGTGGCAGTTACAAAATATGAATGCAGGGATGAAGAAGAGGAAGAAGAAGGGCTTCAGCTATCCTTTACTCATGCACCAAGGCCTCAAACTCTGGAAAACAAAAAAACAAACAAAAAACTGAAATGAAATTGTGCACAAATGGGCCAAGCTTTACTATTTTAATAACAAATTCTATAGAAAGAGTGATGATGAACTTATTCAGCTGTATTATCCCATGACCACAGCCTGATGAATCTCATTTCATTTCATCACAACATGTAAAAATTAGGACTGTTTCAATGCCATTTTTTTTTTTTTTTGTCCAATACCAAGTCCAATGGCTGGGGTTTAGGTATCAGCTGATGCAGATCCGATACCTGTGTTATTTTATTATCTATTAATTTTTTTATTAAAAAAAAAATTATATACATTTTATACTTCAATGATTACTTCTCAGTGAGCGCGGGAGCTGCTGCATGCCCCTCCCCCGACCGTTAGCGGCTGCAGTCAGAGCAGGAGATGTTCACCTCGGCTATATGACCAGACAGAAAAAATTAAACTCCCAAAGATACCACTTGCTGATCCCACCCTGACTTATTGTCAGATATTAATGACAACATTTTAAAAATTAATAGTACTATAAGATGTTGTAGACTCTTAAACAGAGAGTAGCCGGAGCTCCTAGTTAAAGTTAAATGCTACCAACTTTAGCTCTGTTCAGTTTTTGCCAGGGATATTTTATATTTCTTTCTCTGCTGTTTTGATTTGAAATGCAATTAAATGCACTTTTCCAGACTATTACTAGAGCTTGAGTCAACAATATTGATGTCTGTGTCAATTATTTGATTTAGTTGTTCACTAATCCATTAAAAAAAAAAAAATTGTTGATGTTTTGCTAATGGGATTTTCTAATGAGTAATGATGCCAAATGGTTAGCATAAGGCTAATGCTAAGTGTTAGCAGAACAGTAACTCGTGCAGCTGCTACTCAGTCCGCCAACTCAAAACAATCATCACGCAAGATTGCGTAACCTCCTGTGTCTGCAAGTATTTCCGACGCTACTATCAGTATCGGCCCAACTCCAACAAAAATAAATGACTGAGCAACATTGTCACAGTCTGCGACACATCCCAGCATCATTAACACCACACTGAATGCAATTTAAGTCTAAGACTTCGGAAAATGTCAATACACATTGCATTCAGAATTTCATATTACAGGCACACTCAGTTTTCACTCCACTAGTTTTACTGAAAGCAAGAAGGCCTGCCCAAGGTTAGAACATATTTTTATACTGTACTGTACTGTTAAGCCCTCTTCTCACCATCAATGCCGATCTTGCCATCTCCATCTTTGTCTGCAGCTTGGAGGAATGCTTTTGTCTCGGCATCAGTCAGATCTCTGCCATCCTTAGAGAATCCCTTCAGTACAAACCTGTGGGGAAAAAAAGAAAGAAAAGTTGTTGCAGACAAAGTTCACTGCAATGTACAGTAGCATATAACAATGTACAGAATACTCAGAATCCTGACATAACTTGGGCTCTTGCACATTGTTACATCTGTTTGAAATCCTTACTTAAGCTCTTCCTCCTCTATGAATCCACTGCCATCAACATCCAGGACCTGGAAGACCTTCTTGACATTTTCAGCTGACATGGCCTTCATTCCCACCATTTCAAAGAACTTCATAGGGTCGAATGTTTCAGCTACAAAAGGCAAAGCAAACAGCAGATTCTTAACCTTAAAAATATGAAAATGAAGACTTCTATTGCTCATATACAGAACACAGTATCACAGACACAGAACAAGACACAACAGTTTTTATCCTCATTAACTGTAACTACTAACTGTGCCCATCAGACATGATCATTGTACATACCTGCAAAGGCATCAAGAGCTTTCTTGATCTCCTCCGCTTTTAACAGATCTGTCATTACCATCCTGCCAGCTGGAAAGAAGGACAGAGAAGACAGCTATTTGGGATACGGAAGATAATAATTTTATACAAAAATCCATCCAAAAATGCGCTGACTGTTAAAGAATAAACTTTAGCTCAACAATTTAATTCCCTTGAGCACACATAAATATTATCCACCTTTTCTATTTCATTTGCATGTACAATATGTAGATTAGTATTCTATAAGCACACAAGTTGTTCTTTCTGTCATACTAAAGCTGTTTTCATATGTGCGCCCTTTGCATATTTCTGTTGGACAGGTACTGCAGGATTGGAGGGATACACCAGTTGTTGACGAATTCATTTTCTTACAGACTATAATGCTTTGTCCAGCTACCATATCAAATTAAACACTTAACCTCCCTAAAGAAGAAACTTTTCCTGAAAAGCTGTATGTTAAGAAAAATAAGTGAACCCTCAAGTCCTATTTCTCCTTAGTGATCTGCAGTAGCCTTTAATTGTCAGCAGGCGTCACAACTGAGCTGGAGGAGGCGCTCAGTCTTCCTGTTTGGTTTAGAGCTCTCCCAAAGTGTTTTGATAACACAAATGTTTGGTTTCTTATTGAGCTTCCATGTATATATAAGTGTGTGTGTGTGAGCATTTCTGGCCATGTAAGTCACACATATGAGACTTTCAGAGCCCCAGTAGGACTGTTTTGATACTCCCGCGGCAGGTTGCACTGACTTGAGTCCAACAAAATGATGACATTCCCTAACTAAAGGACAAAGTGACAAAGAACAGAAATTTACTGTCTACTTCTTCTCAACTTTCCTGACACCTGTCATGTGTCTGACTTTTGACGTCAAAAGCCAATTAAGGGAACCTCTATTTGTGGCTTTTGAGATGTTTATTTTTGTCCCCAGCTATCAGATATTGTCCTGTAAATAGAATGCCAACAGATTAAGATACTATAGGTCATTTGGTTATGAAAGAAAGCTGTATAGAAATTATTTTTATCTTCTGCTTATTTACAGAAAACTTACACACAGTTTCAGCCTGTCAAGTTGTTCTAGAGCTCCATGTCTTGACTGTGTGCTTAAAGGTAAACACACCAAGAAAAAAAGACAGTGGGACATGCATTTTGGTCATCCCTGTCATTGATATGACCACCTTCCTAACATTGCCTGAACGTAATGTTTAATTCTATGTCCATAAACAGCTGAAATATTATTTAATAACCTATTGAACATGATACAAAATGTTATTATTTCATAAAAACTTGATGCAAATTTGAAATCTGATGTCTGCATTATGTTTAAAAAATGTTTGAATACTAGCAGCATAATCACTGGAAGATAAAGTCTTTGGTTGAACATCATATTAGGTGTTTTTGCACATATTGGGTTTAAAAAAAAAATACAAAAAGACAAAAAGAGCACCCTAAAGAGGTTGAGACTTTGTTTTTTCAACACTCTGTGAGAAATTGCTTTATCATGTAGCAATTAAAATAAAAGGTTACTTAATGAAAAACAAGTTATTTAGGGTATTTCTTTATCTACTAGTAAATCATATTAGTAAAAGATAAAGATAAACAAACATTTGTAATAACCAATGTCAGTGAACATATTGCATCCACCTATCCATAGCATATGTGACCCTGTTATTTTTTTGACTGTTATTTTAACAACATGGCTTTTTAGTAAAAGACTGGATTATGAAGGCGCCAAACTATTAGTTAGGTGTTAGCCTATTTATGCAAACATATCATAATGATTCTTTTAAAAAACTACAGCAGTTGTTTCCCTCAGTTCCAAAACATTTAATAAGGAAGTGGCCTAAGTTACAATTATATTTAAATTAGTTTCCCGTATCAGTTTTAGAATAGAATAGAATAGAAATACTTTATTAATCCCTTTGGAGAGTCCTCAGGGAAATTTGGGTAAGGTGGGTTTTAAAGCCACACTTGTGTACTTTGGTGCTAATGAAGACTAATTGAGCATCTCTTGCATCCTGTCTCTTCTGTGAGCTCTCTACTGCCAGTAAGAGTCAAATTTTGACTCTTGTTTTATCTCTTCCTTTGTCACTTTCTTTTTCTTGCTTTCACCACTTTATCCTCTCAAGTTTGTTGCTGAATCAAATGGTGGTGCACTTTTAAAATGGCCAGTGTTGGGATCCAGTTGCTGGTGTGTGACCAGTTGAAAACGTAAATAAAATGAGAAAATGGTAAAGTTAAGTCAGGCAAGGATGTAATGGTTCCAAATGTCACCTATTATTGGTTACACATGAGCCAACACACCCTTTGACTGACACCTGCGTCTAACATTATCTTTTATTTGATACTAACCACTGCAGAGCAGAAAACTGTTAAAAAAGGAGACAATACACTTGTAAATAATCTCACGTAGGCAAACCCTGCATTTGAGCTGACTAAAAATCCATTTTAACTTACAGTGAGAACAATATTTGACCTCCATTATTGGTGGCTTTGGAAGATGTCACATTTTGATGATGATGATTATGACCTGCTCTCATTAAGATATTTTTTTAGAAATCAAAGAATCGTTCTAAAAATTTCAGATAGTGGCAAGTACTGAATTTATTTTGAGCTGCAGGTCATGTTTATATAAACCTTGCACATCAGTGATGCTCATTGAGTTTCTAGCAGGGCAGAAATTCAATCTCATCCTGAGGTTTTTACAAATCAGTGCTGCTATTCACTCTGCAGCTACAGCATATTCTATCGCTGGCTGTCACTTTAGCTTTATTATTTATCCAACTAGCAATGACATTTCATTCAGTTGCAGCTACTAACATTTAATCCCTGCTATTATTATTGTTCAGCATTCTGCTCTACTGTTGCCTGAAGCTCAGTCTTGCAATCGAACAACTTATTTCTATTTCTATGTTTGTTTTTAGATATATCTTCTCTGTTACATCTATTACTGTTTCTTTGTCTTACCTGAATGAAGGGGTGGATGACTGCAGATGAAAGGAAAGAAAAAGGACAAAAGGAAAGGTGATGGAAGGAGACTGAAGAGGAGAAAGGGTCTAGAGATGGAAGTAAGATGAGGATATTGAGGGGGAGGACACAATAAGACTTTTATAGCTTGCCTCCGATCTCATACACACTTGTCCCACGTACCCCCCATGCACCAACTTTATCCCCACCTCCCTATTTTAAGAAGAAGGGTTTGTCAAGACGACACAAACCCTGTTAGCCTATTAATAATATCTCTTTATGTGATTTCCTTTAGGCTTAATCTCTGCTCTGGGCTTCTTTCTTGTGCTCTGTGCAACACATCTGTCGTTTTATGCTCTTATCTGCTCTGATTTATGCCTCCATCTTTGTGCTATAAAGCTTATGTTGACTAACTGCTACAGTTTCTGCTGTTTTGTCATAGTTAGATGGTGGTTTGAGATTAAAGCAGAGCACCAAAAATGCAATCTGACAAGGTTGTACTGCGGCACATAAAAATTTAGGAGTCAGATTTATTTACCTTAAACATGAACAAGGAGAAAAAAGAAATACATCATAGAAGATAACTGCCTAACAAGTATAATCCATGGCCTCAGGGTGTTGTCAATAATCAAAATGAAGTGTTTGAAAATTCCAAATCTTCTTTTGTTATTTCTCAATATTATACCAAAGAAAATAATTTCTTCAATGAAAAAAAAACAAAAAACAAATTATATACATATATATATATATATATATATATATATATATATATATATATATATATATATATATATATATATATATATATTATTACTTCATTGTTAAAGATGACCTTCACAGACAGCCAGGAGACATAATATCACGCTGGTGAACACTCAGAATGTCTTTATATTGAGTTGAAACTGTTCATGAACAGTCTGTTTATTCAGGATTTTTTTTTCATCAGCATTTCACTGCTGAATTTTTGGCTCCATCACTGAAAAGGTTGCATGCTCCTTCTCTCTCTTAGCTTAAAGTTGACTTATGATTTGCCCCCACTTGTCTCCCTTGATCACAACATCTTCATAATTCAAATTTTCAAACCTCTGATTTACCATTCTCTTTTTTTCCATCTGTATCTATGTCATGCTGGACCCCATCGTCATTTATTCATCAAAACAGCTCTATTAATAGGTTGTGTAACGAGTAGGCATGATTAGAAGAATCAATTTAGGTTGGTGACGCTTAAAAAAAAAGAAATTTTAAAAAAAGAAAAACTGAACTGTTATAAAAGCTGTAACAAGCTACAGAAAATATATAAAGGTCTTTTCACAGAACAGACATATTATGGATACTGAACAACATTTATGTTTTCTTAGTTTATGACAGATAACAGCACGCTGCTCTGGTAAAAATTATTTAATGATTTGCAACTCTATGCTGCAAGTCATGTGTAAGGTTAAGCTGGAAATGGCAGCATAACAGATTTAATTCAAACATTTTTGATCTGCAGAAAAGAGTTTATTTCAAATATGTCATTTAAAATGTTTCAACACCTGTAAACAAATAGCTGCACTGAATGATCTCATTGTTCTTCTTTGTTTCATTTTGTTCAAAGAAAACTAATGCAGACTAATTTTGGTTCATCTAGGTAAGTTTCTGCTATCATCTGCTATTTGTTTTAGTTGTATTTTATTGGCCAGTAACAAACAGTATTAAAGTGAAATCTTTTTATAAGATTAAAACCTTTGGGAACCTGAATGACAATGTCCTTACCGACTGCACCCTTTGGCTTTGTTTTGAATTACTATGTAGAATAACACGTCCCAGGCGGCTTTGTGGTCTTTGTCAATATGAAAAAGAAATTGTAAACAATTATTCCACATTTTACGCAATAAACCATCATTAATTGGTTAATTCAAACCAACACTTGAAATTAAGAACAAATGAGTCCTGTTATCATTGTTTTGCTTGAAAAACAGTGCCAATGATTGTGACCAGCATATAGTTTATGTTTCCTTTTGTCTATGTTTCTATAATAAAACCTTCTATTTGCATCTACCAAGAGTCATCATAATTGCTATTTAAAAAATCTGCTCATCTACTCACTCAGGCACTTCAGTAGTGTCATAATATCTGAACATGTAACTGCACCAGGAAGGTTAAATAATATGATTCTTTCCTAGTAACAAAACAAAACAGATACATGTGTTATATATGTGTCATATATTTCTCAAACTGTTATGTAAACGTTAACAGATTACAAAAAAAAAAAAAAAAAAAAAAAATTAATTACTCATCTCTGTCCTGTCATGTCCCACAATGACCCTCTGTCCTCTCAGTGTCCTGCCCTGAAACTCCCATAGCGTTCTTGTCTCTATTGAATTACCCCTCATCAGCACTTTCCAGCGTTGTAGGAAAATGTGAATGGGAGGGGTGAAGTGATGAGGACAGCATGCTTTTTGTGCAGGACAGCATCAAGAGAGAGGTGCACAGATTTATATGTAACTGTCAGTTAATTGTTATAATTTAGGAGGAGAGTCAGGCCAATAACTCTGATAAGTGAGTATACATACAAAAAATAATGAAAAAAAATACCCCTGAACACTGCAGGAGAAATCCACAGAGCCATAATTAAACTCAGTGAAGTAGATGCACACATGGGCAAAAAGTGTACAAAGAGGTCCACAGATCAAACTGAAAATAGAGAGAAAGTGAGAGGGACAGTGACAGACAGAGCGAAAGAGAGAGAGAGAGAGGAATTAAATGTGTTTTTAATGACCAACATGCTCTTCAGCAACAGGTGGTGCATTATGTCATGGCAACGGCAGCTACAAGCGTGCAGATCTGTGTGTGTGGTACTGATATCACAGGGGCATCCCTTGTCTACTCACCCAAAGATTAGCAGATATTAGCCCTAAAAATAAACTCAGGGAACCCAGTGTTAGTAGGAGGAAAATAAGAGAAGTACAATATCAGATGTGTGATTGTACAGTGAAGCCTTAGTTTAGGAGAATATGCGTCCTTCCACTGCAAAATTATCTGTGTAAACTCATATGTAGGCTGAGCTCTGATGATACAGTATATAATGGAAATGTTGTTGCTATTTGGGAGTCGCAACTTTTCCTTTTGGGTCTGAAATCAACTTTAGTTAACTGAACTGGACTCTAAAGTTCCTCTCAACTCAGAAGGACTTAATGATGCCTGTTTTGGTTCATTGCTTTCATAAATTCAGGCTAAAGAAAGCCACCACTGATTTACCTTAAGCTCTAAGAGATTGATTAGCTGAAAATGAAGCTTTGTCAACCCTAGTTTGCACTTATTTGACTGCAGCAGTGCTCATAAACTCTTGAGTTGAGTTCAAACTAAACTGCACGAGTGGGAGAAGGAAGCCCCACGGTTTTCCAAATATGCACCATATGCCAATGGTTATACTGGTATATTTAGACCTAATTTTGTGCCTCGTGTGTGTGTGGGAGTATGTGTGGGAGTGTGACTTTCCAAAGGAATGCACCAAGATGTTCAGAGTTTGGTTTGTTACACAGGCACCCTGTTAAATCACGAGACACCACATTTTCCACATCATCTGATGTGCTTTGTTTAGGTACAGTGTGTGACTGCCGCATTGTGAACAAATCATTGTAAATGTACAAAACAGAAGAAGTAACTAATGATCATGACATACTTTAAAGTTATTTAGTTTTACAAGTGGTAGATATGTATATACAATACAGGATATTTGGTTTACTAAACAAACCGGATATTGAAATGAAAATCCAACTTTATTAGAACATATTTTCTGTATTAACACTCAAATTCTCCTGTTTATGATAGAAAGTTTTGCCATTGGGTCAGAATAATACCTTCAACTCTACTTTATTGATTAGGAGCAATGTTTTTGAAAATGTTGGGTCTCCTTATACATCAACAAAATCCAGTATTTATTGTTTTTTGGCACTCTACACAAACATTATTTACCAATTTTGCACCTGTGGACATCCACAGAGAAGTCCACAGACACTTTGCAGGCTTTGTTTGTCGACCATTAGGTTTTATTGACCCCAAATGCTGCAGGTTATATCCTGCACAGTATTCCAATTGGAGACCAGGACAGTTCCCCTGAAGATGATTGATCAATATCTACACAATGAATACTTTACTTGGATGATGTTTTTATTTATTTATTTTTTCCAGCCGTGGTTGTTGCTACCAGTGTTTATGGTGTACCACCAGGATTAACTTAAGCAACATAAACACTCAGTGTTTAGAAAACTGCTCAGCTTCACTGCTTTTGCTTTCTTCTTCTCTTATGATGCTGCTATGGTAACCAGCTGTCAACATAGTAAACAGACCGTGTGTTTGTTGAGACACTCTGTCAGTCTCACTTCTTCTATTTCTCAGCGTGTGTGTGTGTGTGTGCATGTATGTGTTTGTATTTGTGAGCTTGTGTTGGTACCTGTCAATGTAATGACTGACTGTATTTCATCAGCAGACTTTTTACAGTGTTCTTCTGTTTCAGAGTTATATTCCAAAGTTAGCATGTGATAAACTATATACAAACAGTTACGGTACACTTCTGTTAAAACACACACACACACACATACACATTCACAATCCCCGAATTCTCATTTACACAAACACAACAGACTCCAGCAGCTGGCCTGACCTTGAAGATAAAAACACCTTTAAAAATGTTTCTGCAATTCATGGCTGGTGATGGTGTGTTATACGAGCAGCGTTTCAAAGGATCCATCTCAGGCTCTGTGAAAATAGATTTGGAGTCGATATGTGCTGCACTCATACACACTCACACACTTTGTTGGTGCACTCAAACACTCGACTGAACTGTGTGTTCATGGCTTCTATGAGCAAACACAGTCACTCAAGCCCTTTTGCTCAAATATTTACTGGTGCACAGATTTTTCCCTGCACACACATACAGACATTTTTTCTCTTTGCCTCTTTTCTTGTGGTTGACTCGCTGTTCACACACCTTACACTGTCACTGTATCCTGTGTGAAGACAACAAACTTTGACAAATGGAATATGTAGATGGGCTACAGTTGTGCTGATTGATGTGTTGTAAAGCAAGCATGTTGTGGTGCATTATGGAAGACTGAAGTAGCTGTGGATGCTTTTTCTTTATGTTGCAACAACAAGCAGGTGGTTTGCTCACAAAGAAAGATCAGATAGCTCCAGAAGGATTAAAGATCTTTCACAATTAGTATCTTACATGTAGTGCTGGTCCTGATCAATTTGGTGCCCTAGGCAAGATTTTAGCTTGCACACCCTTGTATTGCAGTCAGTTTCACAGTCAATCTTTATACACTCACACAGAAGCTGCATGTATGTATTCAAGATTTCCTTTCTTTCAAGTAGAAAATAATACCTCAAATAAACTGAAGAAACAAGTGACACAACATAAAATATATAAATAAGGTCTTGTATAGAAGAATGTTTTATATGCAAAATCAAAATACTGAACATGAAAACAAATGAGATCATATTAAATGAACCAGTGGAGACACAACACACTAATAACTACTGCAAAGAGAAATCAGAGACCTCTTGATTTTATCTGTTTACAGTGATTCCAACAGAGGAAGCTGTCTACATGCTAATTGTAATAAAGGCCTCAGCAACACCTCAACTAACTCACTTTACAGTCTTACTCTTCTAGATTTTCTTGATGCAAACAAGTTTTTAATGTCATCATATCTCAGCTGTTTTGTAACAATATGGCTGCTGTTTGTGATGGAGTGCCAACTGAGGTGTTCTTGTACGATTATGGATGTCTGGTAGGTTTAAACAAGCTGGACCTTAGATAAGCTTCTTTCAGTGTCCATTGGTGAAACCAGTCCTGATGTTGTGACTGGGCTGTGCTGAGGTAGAGAAGCAATTGATGCTGGAAGTCAAACAAAGCTGTGGTATACGAAAAAAGTTTATAGAAAATGCAAAAAGAGGAGCCTGAACTATGTGTAAAATAAATCATTCAAGTATAAAACAGGGTTTTTGTGGTGTTCATAGCAGCATAATGTGAAATTTTAATATAGTCACTGAGTTTTAGAATTGCAATGCCTTGGTGATGAAACATTTGACTAACAGTCATTTTTAACACACGCGTGTATGAAATCATCACGCCCACCCAACAGCCTGCAAAAATAACTCGATTTGGATCGAGGCTGGTAGCCGTTGCTGTTGTTGAGTTCTTAAAGTTTGTTACATACTCGACAAGAGCAGAGACCTTCTTGTTCATGAGGACGAAATATTAGCAGTATGCACATCTACATGCCGAGTGGGCTCAGCTACGCTGCTCATGAGTGGGTGTGCTTTTCACGGCAGGGGGTGCTTTTTTCGGCAGAACACCTGTCAGATTCAGGCAATTTGACTCTTGACTTGTGCTCCATCCTCACAGGGCAGGTAGAGAATAAAGAGGCAGCCAGGAACTAGAAAACAAACAAACAAACAAAAAACTCTCCATTATTTAGCTACAATAGACTATTGCTATTAAGTTATGTTGTTGTGGGTTTATGTAATATTGCTAAAAAATTAGTTGTTAAAGTACTGGTTTAAAAATAATTAATTAATTAATTAATTAAATCTCCCTGTTTGTGGCGTCCCCCGTGCCACAGCCTATGCCAAGGGCCGGCTCTGCCTGTATATCATGTTCAACATAAAGAACCTGTTTGAAATCAGATGGTAAATCGTGCTTGTTATTTGTCTCTCTAACACAAACACACACGAACACACACACACAACCTCAACACATCCACTTTATTTAATCTCATCAACTTTACTGACATCTAGTGTTAGAAAATAAGCATCTAAAGTTTAATGTGAACCTGTGTCACCAAAGGTTTTTTCCTTTGTTTCCTTTCAGATCAGTCCTGGCAATCACAAGCCCTCGTCTATGTCTTCTTGTGTATATAGTGGAAGAAGTCACTGAGTCATACTGTGTTTTTGTAAGGATACTTTGGAGAAAGTGTGCTTTGTGCTTCAGATGAGATAAAAGAAATAATATGAGGTCATGCTGCAGGGAAAGGGTTAGCATTGACTAAATAGAATCAGAATATCTCTTGAGTATGCAGCCTAAATGATAGACCTTCAGGTCCTAGCAGTGTGAGTTTCCAAACAAAAACTGACAACAGCTTTTATAAATGTCATCATTCCTAAAACATTTATTTATATTAAAAGTATGACTTAATAATTCACTTTTCATGTCAAAATCTTTCCACTGTAAACCACAATGTGAGGCCTGAGGTGTGACAGCAGTCACTCGAGTGGGATTGGATGTGTCTTTCTTTATACTTATAGTGGTGGATTGACAGAAAAGTGACAGAAAGAAATGAAATACAGTGAAGGGCCCAGGTTGGGAGTGATTCCCTGCTGCTTGCTAGTAGTCAAGCTGTATTTGCATGTCATTCTGATGCAACATGTGTATAGAAACACCTGCCAATGCAAATTTAGAGTGGCACCACTTTTACAGTTAAAGCATATTCCATGTGCCTCTCAAACTAAGGTCATTATGTATATTTCTGCATAAATAATCAGATTTTTCATATTAAAACCTACAAGTAGATCAAGAAATTTATATTATACTTCCAATATTTTTTATAGAAAACCCCACACCAATTATAAAATTGCTGGTATCCAGATTTAAAATAATAATAATAATAATAATAATAATAATAGTCCTTACAAAGAGTTAAACCTAGTTAAATTTGAATTCACATTAACAACAACATTACATATTACAGCACTATTAAGATGTCTTCATGGATTTTCACCAAAAACAATTACTGAAGGTTTGACTGTTCTTGAATCCCTTTGTTGACACTCAGGCTTGGTGAACACAGTGCTTTCTACGCAGAGGATTTATGGTTATGGTTCTCATTACTTCCTTCTTTGCAATCCGGCCCACAAATACCTGCGGTTCCTACTGAACAAGGCCACCAGGTGCCACCAAAATTACGCCATTTACTGAATGTCCGTTAATACTAACACTGGTAAACTAATTTTCTTTAATCAAAAGCACTCTCTCTCTTTTCTTGGCCACTGCACATTTGTGTTTTAACTTTGTGTTAAAATGCATTTGTTTCATTAAACAGTTTCAACGAAACTGAAAGTATAAGGTAGAAAAAAAACTGCACCACATCTGAATGTGCTTCTCCTGATGATTAAAAAAAATAAAATATCGTTTTAATTCTGATATTTTCAACATGGAAAGACATTTAGATATATATTTTAAAACTGCATAGCTACATAGACTAAATTGGCTGTTTTTAAACATTTATATCAGAATCTGGTAAACTAATAAACCAATACTGGCCAACGAAATAAAAATGTGATTTATATGCAGTAAATACGGAAGCCGAAAGTAGTCGTGTTTGCACGTTTGTTTTAGCACCGTTTTCTCTTTATAATTTAAGTCGTTATCTCGAGAAAACAAACTTTTTTATATTAATAACCCACTGGTTATTAATATACAATGACATCTCATCCCTAAATAATAATAATAAATCCCTAATAAATGATCCCGTTTCCACAAGAAAATGGTCTGGAGATGACGAGAAAATTAACTCGTCGCTCTCGGTATCCGTAGGATATTAAACTTTATTTCTTTTCCCATAATCATTGTGCTACGAATAAGATTATTCTCTGTGTTTGTGGGGTTTCTATGAGCTGGTCAACCAGCTGGTCAGCAATCTGAACACCTGACAGTTTCCATTTGACATAAACACCTAATGTATGTGGAGGCATTTCCACGCCCTGGCAGGGTCACATCTGCACAGCTACATGAGTGTTCTGCCGTCAGATATCTTTTTGGGGAACTTTCGCTTCCTCAGTTTTTTTTTTTCCCTTTTCCGCACTGTTGAGCTTGCAACCTTTCAGAGGACGTGAGTCAGTGCAAGCTGTGGTGTGACAGGAGTTTTCACCACCAACTCTGCACGAGCTGAAAACGTTTTCTTCGTGCGTCAGGAACCAGCACTGTGCGCAACATGTCAATGCCGCAGCAGATACGAGATGAAAGGTGAGTGTTTGACGAAACGTCTGAGTGTAAAACACGAACCGTCGCCGCTGTTTGTTCGAAGGAACAGTTTAGTTTCGAGTTTGGTTCACTTGACTTGATCTTTGATCCGGCGACCTAAACCTAAACATCTAGGTGATGACCCTAGTTGGATGCGCAATGTTTGCAGAGGTTTTGTTACTTTGAAGTTTGTGATTAGATGTATTAATTAAATAAAAAGAAAGGAAAAACAGGATATTTGTTGTTACGCACTCCTATCCTGCATTTGTATCTTAAATGTTTACGAGTAAATGAACCATAACAAACAAAACAGCAACCTTATAGGAGCCTCAGGTAAACAGGTGGAAATATATATTAGTGGATGTACTGATGTTTAAAGTTATTTCTGAGTCTAACCAAATAATATTCCGTGTAAAAATCTTAATATCTTTCTCTGCTCCTTAGTGACTTTGATCAGCTTCCGCACAACATCCCTGTCAGCGCCACCGTTGCTGATATTGAGGAGAAGAAAGGCTTCATTGACTATTTTGTAAGTATTAAACAATGACCAACTCTGAACTGAGCCTACCCCTTTGAAATGAGGCATGTCTACTGCCTCTCTGTTTCACAAATGCAATGCAGCCCTTCCAGAAAATGATCACTCCTGCTTTAGGGATGTGTGGTTTCTGCTTCTCTCCTAGACATTTGTAGTTGAGGTGAAGACTAAAGGAGAGGCGAAGTATCTGATCTACAGAAGGTACAGGGAATTTTTCAACCTGCACCAAGTCCTTGAAGCCAAATATTCCCCTGAAGACCTGGAGAAACCTGGTCCCAACACCTGCATCTTGCCCTCTCTTCCAGGTGAGTGTTAACTGCCACGAAGTCTGCTGAGTCATACAAGGTTGGAATTTGAACTGGTGCCAAATTTCACATTGCTCAAATGCATGAGCTGTATATGAAGTTACCCTTCCAGACATAATTCAGATAAGATTGAACAGGAAAAATCTGCTAATTTCATGATGTTCCTTGAGGGTTACTAAAAATCCTTAGTGTAACTTGGTTTTGGTCAGTTACAAATACTTCAGTGCCACTGTTAATATTTGTGCCACATGACATTTTGATGTGAACAATATCATATTTTGGTATGCAGTGTTTTGGATCTGTTCTATTTTTTTTCTTTCTGCAACATACACCATCATAAACCATCATGCACCTCCATGCATCAGTTCTGTAGGCTTAGCCCCAATGCTGTGTTCATGTCAGTAGCGAGTTGAGTGAATTGGAAAATCTTTCATTTCAAGTAAATAACTCATGTTGCATCAGTCTGTCAGTGTTTGGATTACTCTGATGTCACTCGGGATGAGAATTGATGGATTTATTTATGAATGAATGACAACGATCTAACAAACTTAGCAGTCTGTGGGATTCTGGCGCTCTAATGATGACATATAGTTCAAAGTAAACCAAGTCTTTGTTTTGATAAACCAAGACAAAGATGACAAAGAGCAACATGAAGAAAAATGAGAAGAGCAGGACTGCATGGTAGATTATGAAACTGTGCATCTGTTACTGGATTTTAGCTGTTGGCTGTATTTTATCACACACCAACTTAGCACTAGTGTTAGCTGAGTCCATCAGTTCGTTGGTTTATTGATTTGGTTACAGGCAGCAGGAAAAATGTAATTATGTTAAATGTTTAGATGTCTGACTGCTCTCTGGTTGAAATGTCTGCTTTAATGAACTTAAATAATAATAGTGGCCAACAATTAATGATCAATTATAAAACAAAAGAACACTACTACAATATTAGAATTTCCCTGATAAAGTATATTTTATTACATTTGAAGTCTACAAACATTACGGTAACCCTTAGGGGACATATGTCCTACTCAAGGCCCAAAGTAATAAGCCACCAGTAGTGTAGTGATGGTATGTTTTAAATGCCCATTACTGCATAGAAAAGTGAAGCTTCAGCATTCAACATACAGCGTTATAACCCAGTTGATGCAGTGAGAGATATGCCAACTCTATTTTAAATAAAACCTACGCAAACAGGTATCATTTTGCCCCTAAAGAGTAAAACATGAAGTGGATGCCATTTTTTATCTCAAATCAGCATGTGGCTTGACACTGAGAGTAGTCAGGGAAGAGTGGACGGACAGCAGAATGCCAAAGGGAAAATGCAGACTAACTGGAAGAAAATGATGTTGAGAGATGGAAGAAGGTGATTCATCAGTCTGCTGTCAGATGGATGCATCTATTGCCAGACATGTGCCTGGCCAGATATGTGATAGCAACAGATGGAGCAGAAGGAGCTGAAGACCTAAATGCCATTTTCTGTTGTAACCACTGATTTAGTTTGCTAAGGCACTTCCAGGCCAGCTGGAAGATGTAATTATATCAGTGTCTACTTTGGCCTCTGGATATTTCCTAGTCAGTTATGCCTGGAACAACTCTAGACTGATGCAGCATGCACTTACTTTAACATCTTAGCTGGCTATTTCAAGTAGAAAGTAGCTACAACTCCATACCTCAAGAATCAAAAATGTCCCCGTGCACTTTGAAATGAAAACACCAGCCCGCCTCCAGATAAAAAGAAAAGCTCATTTTGGCTGCTTCTGCCCAACACGTAATTCACCAAGCATTTTCTTTTCATTGAGCGCATACAAAAACAGTTAAATTGGATTTATGGTTAAAACCTACAATGTTAATGTGTTGTATGAATTTTGTGGTGATTACACCATCCGATGCTCCTATAGACGTCTTTGAAAAGTTCTACCCTTTCTTTCTCATCTACAGGTGTTATTTTCTTTCCTTCTTGTTGCTGCCACCATGTAGTATGGAGTTGCAAAATAAGGCACTGAGTTGTTTAATTAATGATTAGAAACAGAACAAAGGTAGAAGAAATACAGCCAAAAGAGCATGTGTAGATATTACGTAACTGTCTATGGAAGAAGAGACATCTTATTGGAAATCAGTCTAAATGAGATGCCATAAAGGAAGACGAAGCTTTGGGAAGGAATGTCTGTACTGGTCGAATTCAAACAGAAACTTTAAACCAGGAAAAGTCAGCCAGTGTACAAATGAAACAAAAACTTTCATTAAGTTTTTGTTTCATTATCGGAACTGATTTAATTTGTTTGCTTCTCAGCCATTAAAATATGATGTAATTCTTAAAATGATGACTATCCAGTCTTCAATAACTGGGTGTGCTGCTTTATGACCGCTGTTCTCATCACCTTGGTGGCTCTGGTGTTACTCCGCTCATTGTTCTCCCATAAGTATGACTGTCATGGCTAGACCATCAGCGTCTCTGTTGATTACTAGAGGGTAGAACATATGAATGCATTTCAAGGCTGGTTACTCTGCGTCATTACAACTGTTGCCTAAACGACTACCTGAACAAATGTCATACATCATATATAGTACATAACATAATACATCAGATGTATTTAAGGCATTACCATCATCATGGGCCTAACTTGTCAAAAAATGAACAGCATTCTGGGTAAAGTACCCTGCTATATCAAAAACGTTGAATTTAAAGCTGCATGACTTGTTCTTTGAAGGAGCTTACTCAAGAAACAAAGTCTTTGTGACGATTTTAACTCATCATTCATTAAATACCTTTAGGCTATAGTGTCGTTTGCTATATTCGGAAAGTTCTACTTTTCTATAAACTCAGATTTAGCATCTGCCACTGTGGAGTCTGATGGTTTAATTGGAGTGCCAGATCTCATCAAGATGAAATGGGAATAAGAAAGGGGGGGTAGAGACAGGGGAGGATGGGTGATGGGCATATGGGCAGAGAAAAAAAAAGTAATGGGAAAAGTATTATGGTCTATCTGATCAAATGAAGCGGCTTCTTCTTTCTTTACTTCTCTGGTCTTGCATGATACGTAATATAGTTGTTGGGGGAGATAAGGTGAGGTGAACAGATGAGTAAATGATTCATCTGTTAGCCAACGAGTGGATTTGGGTGATTGAGTGAGTTATCGTTCTCCAGAGTGAATGAGATGAGAGAGGCAGAGAGAAAGGGGAAAGTTGAATATTGTAGTTGAGGGTCATTAAGGCTGAGCTAAATTTGATTTAACAGCAGTGTTAGATGGCCATGGATGAATTACTGGGGCCCGATTTAGAGTCTTGGGGGTCTGTGCTGTGAACTTGGTGTGATGCCATGGATGAAGGGCGACGAGTCCTCCATTCTTCAGAAAAAATGTTTCTTTGCTTGCTTTTTTTCAAGAACATTCGGTGGATTTCACACTAAATAAATGTGCATGAGTAAATGTACTTACTGCTATGTCGTATATTGGTATCTTTCAGAAATGTAACTAATATTCACAACTAAAACTTTGTTAAGACAAGTACTGACCCTCCATGCACGGTTCTTTCTTCAGCTTTATGAATCTATGTTTGCTGTTTCTGTGTTGAACAGTGAAGCTCTCTTATGTTGGTCCCTATGATTTCTGAAATGCAAGAAACATGGAAAGAGTCACAGAATTTGTTAGTTAAAAATATAAATAAATATACTTGAGTGGGTCTCTCCCTGAAGGTCAGCAATGGCTAAGAAGCTGACAGAAACATCTAAATGGCCCAAGAAATTGAAGTCTATTCTAACCAACTCTCATTAAACATTACAAACAAGGAAGGGTGTTGTCAACAAAACAGAGCAACCGCCATCAGACTCGCTTTACCCTGCGTGTTGTAGATGCACATGGAGGCTGACCTGCAGAAGTTCAGTGTGCAAAACACACGTTTGGCAACCCATCACATTTTTAGCTTTTTTTTTTTGTTTGTTTTGAATAATTGACAAGATGTAAAATGTCATGTGTTGTTTGTCTGAGGCTGTATTTGCTTCCATTTTAGGACCAAGAAAGGATTAGATGTTATTACATCTTGATCCTAGGATGTTTATTGTGTTTAGTTGTAATGTTTTATGATGTTTTTATCTCTCTGACCGGCCTTCTGGCTAATTCTGGCATAGTTACATTTATATGTTCATGAATATGCATTGCCCCTTTGAAATAAATAAATAAAAAAAAAAATTGTAAAAGGCCTTGAATTTTAAGATGTTGTTTTTAGCATGCCCTGCGATGGATTGGTGATCTGTCCAGGGTGTACCCTGCATCTAACCTGCTAAATGCTGGGATAGGCTCCAGCTTCCCCCAGACCCTTAATGGACGAAGCTGTATAGATAATGGATGAATGGATGGTTTTGAGCACTTTCTTGTGTCGTGCACACATTGTGCAGCTCTGCTCTACAGCTTATTATTGCTTAATGAATGACTTTTTCTCTTGTAAAAACAGGAAAAATCTACATTGGAAACAAAAGGGAAATTGCAGAAAGCAGAATCCCAGAACTCAATACATACATGAAGGTAATCATGTTTCATTTTATGCAAAGTACATTTTTGTTTCCTTTAGCACAAAAGAAAGAGTTGTTGGCACATTTGCAATCTTCTGCAGCGTGCAGTGCCGTAGCCTACATCTTAGTGGGCTGAACAATGCTGTAGGAGGATAAGCACTGACTCGGATATTTCAGCAGTAGTTTGGAGATGGAGCTCAACATGTAGGCGTTGCTGCTCTCTTCTCTTTGCTCTGCCCTGTGCCCACATCATGTCTGACTGACTCTAGTTGTGGGACTTTTGACATGTTTCACTGTTGCTCCATCGCTAAAAACATGATCAGGTTCTCTTTCTCCCACTCACTCACTTCTCTTTTCTGCTTTACTCTTTTTTTTTTCCTGCAACCTACGTGGCTCTCACTTTGCCACACTTTATCGCCTTTGCTCCCCGTACACTTGTAATAGTTCTCGCTTCACCTCCTCTCTTTTTATTCATCCTTGTACCTTGACTCTCCCACCACCCTACTTCCCCTTCTCCTCATCTATCAAACTCTTTTTTTTTTTTACACACCTCTAATTTTTTGCTGATATATATCGTCCACCTGAATATATCCCCTGTTTTTTTCCATCATTCCAGACACCTCTTTGTTTTTCATCACGATCTGTTTTGCTGTGTTCTTCAAGCACATTTTCCTCATTGTCATCTTTCTCTTTTCAGAGGTTGCTCGGCCTGCCAACATGGCTGTTGCTTGATGAAGCTCTCAGGATGTTTTTCTACCAGACGGAGCAGGACAGTCAGCACCAACCACGAGCCCTTAGACGTCTCCGCCCACCTACCCGTAAAGTGTAAGCCCTGCAACCACTTTTTTTTCTTTTTTTTAAACAAACGTGCTTGCTAAAACAAGGCAGCTGACTCCTTTCATATTGTCTGAAGAACATTCATTCCAATCATTACTCCCAGGGTCAGCTTTGCAAACCCTTTCAAGAGAAGCTGACATTTATGCATCTTGCTCTCAGGCTGTGGTGTAAAAAAGTTCCTGAAAGCATGACATTCTGAGGGAAGATGTGGTGAATAGAGAGCTACAAACTGCAGATATCTGAAAATCTTGAGACACTGGTCTTAGCTTAGCTAAAATGAGTTTGTTATGCATTTCATTGGCTCTTCATCAATTGTAGTGATTTCACCCAAGATTTAAGTGAACTTTGTCCTGAGAAAAAGGCCAGTTGTTGGTGGATATTGGAATTTTTGTTTTTGTTAAAGGAGAAATTAGCTTTATAGTATTTTGCACCTGCTGCACCAGGCAGATTTTCATGCCAGAATTTACACTGCAATTATCAAAGAATTATAATTGTTTTTAAAGTAATAAAATTCTACCAATTGAACAAATTTAACAAGAGCTAAAGAGCATGTGGTTTTACAAAGTTGGGGTTGGGTGGTGGAGGTTGCAACAACAAAACTGCAATGGCATGACGATATCGGCTAAACAATCATAAGTGTCAGGTTCCTACAGCCAGGATGAGGACTTGCATGAATATAATTGGATGTCTAATAGTGAGCTGGCAGCCAAACAGCTGATGTATGAGTCACTGCTGTGCTGGAATGATGCAGAGGATTCCTGTCAGAAAGTGTCAACAAGACTTCGGTGATGTATTCCAATGTAACATGAGTCTTCTGTCAGAACAAGTAGCTGCTTTTATTTGACATATGAATTATTGATTGCTTTTATCATATATAATGTTAGTTAAGACTTAAATAAATATTTTTGTGAGGATTCCCTTAAACTTCATCCTTGCTGAACGAGAGCCTAGAAATATATTCATTAACTTGGAAAAAAAAAGGATGATGTTCAGGTGCTGAAAGTCTCAGATTTTTATGTACTAAGATTAAAATCAACCAATAGTACATCTGTTGACTTGTTAACAAAATGCAAAATATATGTTTTTTAGAACAATACTTAGAAATATGTGGTAGTTGTGTACTGCAGGATTGATAAACATCAATAAATAAAACATCTGAAACAGTGCATTGTCACTGTTTATAGCAAAAAGAAGACCACAGAAGAGTCATCTCTCAGCTCAGTGACAGGTGAGGCTGCAGCCTCTTAGATACTGCATGCAGAGTTAAAATGAGGTTGGCTTGTGTGATGATGCCCTATTTGTCAGGGTGCTACTACTCTCACACCTGATTATATGGAGCTAAGTAGGGTATGAAACAGTGGAAGTAATACCAGATAAATTTGGCATTGAGGAAAATCCATTAAAGCCTTATTACCCTTTTTACAGTTTACTTCCTTATTCCTAACGGTTAGTCAGACTTCTGATTGGCCCATTTTCCTGTGGTTGGGTTACACTGATGGGACATGTGGTAAAGGGGGACTCTCTCAACAGGATATTATGCAAACGTCTCACTGCTTCCTCTTTCTTTCCATCAACCTGGCTTTGAGCTTCTTTACTTAAAGTATCTGAATCTGTTTCTGAATTGGAATATTTAAAAATACTAATGTTTCTTCCTTTGAGTATTTACACATTGATGCTCTCGTAGTCTTGGACCCCAAATGTCATCTGAAAATATATATTATAAAATAAAATATATATTATTTTAAAATATCAGATTTTATCTCAGAAAAATGAGTCTTGAAGTAAAAAAGAGGTCTATTTTCTTTCTATTCAATATACTTTTTCATACTCATGTACTTAAGTAAATTATTGTGATTTATTTATTTATTTTATAGCTTTTGTCCCTGCATGAATACTTAAAATATTAAATATAGTGTGTCAGACACAGTAATTAGGTCTGTATTCTTGTGAAGTTGTAAAAATTTTGTTAATTGAACAATTAAAGTAAGAATCCACATTAAAAGTGAGAGCTGGGCAGTATATACATTAGATCTGTTCTCTAACATTCATTTAAAGTCACCGTCTTCAAACTGAGCTATCAGTGGCACAGAGGAGCTGAGAAGAGAGAAGAACTGTCTACGGCACCAGGCTGCCTGAAAACTTCCTTGGAAAAGGAAGACATTTTTATGTAAACACAACAAAATGAAGTCAGCCAGGTTTTTATATACAGATTTGTCTGTTTGACTGACTTTTGCTACAGAGTAGAAATCTATAAAAGCTCACCGCGACATCTGATGCTATTCACTCTAAATTGAGAAAAAATATCCATGAAAAGTGGGGCCTGCTTATGTCTTCATCCCCAGTTTTTGTAGTCCAAAGTTATAATGTGGGGCTACCAGTTGCCTTTAAAAGCAACATAAATGGTCAAATAAAGTCTAACTCTATGCAACTGTCATGTATGTTTAATAGACGCTATAGAAAATTATGTCTACAACAACATCATAGAAGCAGAAAAGACCAGGAAACTCTGAAGTTCTGGAAAAGTATTGGTTAGGCTTCTAAAAATGAGAAAAAGCAGCATTAAATCTATTTACAAAAGAAAAAAAATCCAAGAAAGAGCAGCCTACCAAAACTAACACATCAGGCAAGAATGACTTTAATCAGAGTTACCTAAGAGGCTACAGGTAAAGCTGCACAATGGACCACTTTATGTCATAGGCGTTAAAAAATAAATTGGAGACCCCTAAACTAACTGAAGATACTCTGATGAGAGGAGACTAAAGTTTTACTTGTTGTCTGTCAAGTAAAGTGCCACATACCTCAAATTCATCATTCCCACAGTGCAACATTGTGGTGACAGCGTCAAGTTGTGAGGATGTTTATCATTGCTAGGATCTGGGAAAGTGGTCCAAATAGAAATTATACAAAACATACAGCTAAACCAATCCGTAATTGGCTAAAGGGGAAACATTTAAATGTCTGAGTATAGTTGAAGCCAAGCCCTCAGACCAATTAAATGATTTTGGTAGCGGCTGCTCACAGCTGATCCCAATTCAGCATTAAGAATGAGGTGGAGCAGAGAAATAGGCATAACTCCCAGTGTTTTCTTTTTTTTTTTTTTTTTTTTTTGTCTCTTTTGTTTCACAGTTGCAAATACTTTGCAGCTTCAGAGTAACATGCAAGTTGTGTTGATGAAATGATCGACACAAATTAAAATAGAAGAAAATATTGAACATATCCACTAGGCTCAGTAAAGTAAAGTCTTGTCTGCTTTAAGAGCTGTTTCAAGTGTGGAATAGACCACAATTTTAGTCTTCCACAGTATAGTTCAGAAATGGTTTGAGTTAATTGAGGCATTTATTAGATATAAAATGCCTAGTGTTAAGCATCTATTCAACCTTTCACCCTATATTTTCCAAGACAGATGTAACAAATTGCTTTCTGTAAATTGTTAATGTCAGGTTGGGTGTTGGGAATGTTAAATGCATGCCACTATAAAATATGTGCATTTGAATTAAATCAAGTTCATAATGATGTAGTCAGAAATGGCTGAGCCAAATTTTGCCAGGACATTTTACAATGAAAAGTCTGGGGATCACCAAATTCTGCAAAACTACAGTTCATCCAGTAGCTGCCTGGATATTTCAGTCTGGGCCAGAGTAGTGGATCATAAAAAAACAGCATTGCCAATTTTAGTTGTACGACTGTCAGGACTAAATAATATACAGAATTGGTGTGAATGGAACTATAAGTGGTGGAAGTGTTTGACTTTTTAAAGCCCTTAAGATCTAGTTTTGATGGCACATCAATATGGATAAACATCTTGTGTTTGGTCACACATGCAGATAATGTTCATGACTTCTCTGTTCCTCTTCGTCTTCTAGGAAAGATGTTAAAACACCAAAGATGGATATCTTCTCCTCCCCCAGGGCTGAGGTACTTCCAGTTTCATAATTACTTGTTGCTTTAGTTAGAGTTGTCATGACCACTGACAGAGTAACAACCTTATAGCCAGGAAAAAATAAAAAAAAAACATGCAGCGTTTCACTAAATCAGCCTGAGAAGCATCGGATGTTCCTGTCAGCTGCATCCTTGGGATGACTGCATCTTATGACATGCAGCTTTACACAGTCCTGCCCACAACAAGGCATTACTCAGCGAGACTCCCAAACTATACTAACTCACACACTAAAAAAGAGACTTTACACGTGGGCATATCGATTGATGTGACGAATCAATAAACTGAGTGTTGTGCTGCACATTTTTCCCTGCTTCTTCTCTTTCACTCTGTTGACTTCATCACCAGTTCCTGCCTTGCTTCACTTCCCTTTTTTCATTTTCTGTATCCGTTTCTTTATTCGTATGAACGTTCACTTTTTTTCCTCCCCATTCTCCTCCTTTCCCCACCCTTCATCTTAACCTCTCTATCCCGTCCTTCCCCATTCTGCTTCCCCATCATGTTATTGTATTCACCACCCGTGAGGGGGTGCAGGGAGTAGTGTTTTTATCCTGCAGTTGATTAATTTGAAGCTGCTGCACAAGGCTTTGTTGCTGGTGTGATTCAGGTCCACGTCAAATTAAGTGGTTAATCCCTACATTGAAGTAATAATAGCTGACTGTACAATGCAGTTATGGACTTGTAAGAATCCATATTAATAGAATTTCTAACCTTAGCTTTAATATTTACCACTAAATTCCTTGTATAAGCTCTGACCCTTAACTTTAAATCTAACCCAGTCACATTTGACAACTTATTTCAGCTAAATACATCTAGCAAGTTTTCATGATGATGGCACTGCTAGATTGCTGGATGCTGGATAGTAGACAGCTTGTCTACTATCCTTTTCTGTCTGTTTACATTATAGTCTGTAAGTATATCTTGTCTGGTTTTGTATGGTCTTGTTTGTCTGCGTATTGAGTGTAACATAAACCTGAAAAAGTGAGGGGTCCCAAAAACCATGCCCTTCAAAGAATTTCAAACGTTTGATAAATTTTTGAATGTACATTTTTACCACATTGATTTAGACTCTCATGTTAATGTTAATGAATAACTGAAGTTTTCATCCACAGCTCATTCCATCGCACTCTGAAAATATTCAGCTGAGCTTTTGCTAACTTATCTACACATCAAGAGACGATATTATGACCAAGCCAAGCACCAAACTAACGTCAAGGTGGTGGCAGATGAATGTCTATTTTTTAATAATCTATTTTTGCAACGTACGCCTGTGTGTGCATAATGCACATTTCCCCAGCTGTGGAAGTGGCTTTGTCTGTACAGTACAGAACAGCACATTATGAGTACATGTCTGCAGGTGGAGTGTTTTTTCAGCTCTTGAACTATCTGTGCTTTATCTCCTCGCAAAAGCATTTAACTTTCCCAACCTTGCACTACATGAAAAAGGTGGGGCTCTCTTACACACACACAAACTGTATTTTTTCTGCACACTCCAGTGGTCTTTTATCACCAAACTCAATTTTACTCCCTCTTCTGTCTTCCTCCCCTCTCTCCCACACAGAACAAAAACACTGGTGTACTCCACTCATGAGGCTGCCAGCCTACTCAACATTTATTTTAGCTCTTTTTCTTCTTCTCTCTGCAACAGTGAGCTTTCCTCTGTGTGTTTGTGCATGCCCTCCTGAGTGTGTTTTTTAGCACAGGAAAGTGGCTATTAAACTCCGTCCAAACAATGATCAATGGCTGGTCTGAGCCTTATGGGTAAAAAGAGAGCACAGGCATTTGTCACCGCAGGGCTGCTACTGGTACTAGTGTTAACGCTACACTTTCTACTCCACTTGGAATTAGCTCAGGCTTTGCCTCAAACAGCAAGATGAGTAATTGTTGTTAGCTGTATTACTATGAGCTCTAAACAAGGTCAATGAGACAGGCTGTTTTTGCCACGATGTGATGTGTAAGCTGGAGGGATAGTAATGATGTGAAACATTAGAACAGATGAAAAAGCACAAATAGATAAATGATATAAAAGAGGTGAATAGAAGACCTGCCATCTTGTTAGCCATATTGGAAAGAAATATTATCACATGGCTCTGATGTCTATGATAACCATAGATTAACTAGTTTGGATACCGGAGGTTAGAAGAGGGTGAAACGCTAATGGTGTTAAGGCCCTGCATTATATTTTTTTCCCTTTCTTTTCAGGTCAGGTAAACACGGTGGTAGTAACATAGTTATAACCATCTCAGTGGTAGAAGGAATGATCAATTCCTCTACTATAGCGTGAGGCGTTTTAAACCAGGAAACTCTGCAATCTGCTTGAGGTGAGCTTTCAATGAGACGGATGCTGCTTTAGTAAAAGAAAACTCTGCTATATACAATAACACCATTACTGGTCAAGCTTGGGGCAATATCACGGTGCCTCATGATATTTTCATGTCTGTATTTTATTTATTTATTTTGGTAGTTGAAATCTCTGCTGTTGAGTCATATTTTTTTACCCATTTCATAAATTTGTCCATATTTTGCTAGCAGTGCAAAAGTTTTATTTAAGAATCCACATTAAAGTGAGTCATCATAACTCAGGGCCCCTCTCTTCAGGGGGCTTGCCCCCCACTTTGGGAACCACTGCATTAACGTCAGTGTTACTATTTATTGTTTGGTGAGTGAATATAAAGAGCAAGAAGAGAGATTGGCATGTTAGCAATTTACACAAGCCTTTCTGTGTTTCATCCTGTTAACACTTATCAGTTATGTTTTACTGTTATTAGACAGCAATTTCATAATAACTTTCCAGCATATTGTAATTCATGGGATAGGAGAGAAACTTGACCTCTGCTTCCTAACCACCTCCTTAACCACAGGGTACATTGTCCAACTACATGTCCTTGTAGAGAGAGTTCAAATGGGATGCATTAAAATGCATACACCATTTAATATGTAGCTTTTAATCTCAACATGTATGCACTGCTCTTTTAAGTTTGGAGCATTTTAGCAAAACTTTCAACATGCTCTTCTTAACATGGCTTATTATTGATTCAAGGTGTGTTTTGGATAATTATCCTGCTTTAGAGCCAATTCTTTTTTATTCAGCTATTCTTTTATTGATAGTTTTTTTTACAGATATATTTAAATTCTAGTGTTTCTCTAAATCTAATTTTCTCTTTGTGAGAGGTGACCTGCATTATTACCCTCACAATTATATGTAACTGTTTATGTTTAACTTAACTCGTCCATTAATCTGTTGTTGTAGAATAGTAAATTAAACTGTTCAAGCTCTGATCTTAATAATAAATCTAGATCTTATTACTACTCTGATTAAATCAATTTCCATCTTAACTGGCACCTTTTTTTTTTAACAAAACCGTCAATAAACCCACTCTATTACTTAACACCCTGCAAACAGCAGACACAAACATATAGCAAAGACTATGTGATAAAAGAGAGAAAAAAAGATAACAGGTTTTTTTCACAGGAGAAAATGAGTAGTAATAAACTTAAAAAAAAATAAACTAATATTCTTCAGTAAAAGTTTTCAGATATTAATAATATTAATAATATTAACGGGTGTCTGGATTTGGAAGGAAATTGTTAGCACAAAAGCCTTAATTACTTAGACAGCAGTGAATGAATGGAAACATTGTTTAGTCAAATAAATGGAGAAACATGGTGCTAATATTAAAGTTTTCACATAATACTCTAAATTTACATTTATAAATGCCTTAACTAGAATTACTTTATATTAGCACACTAACAAACATATGCTGTGGACTCAGCTGGATGGTTCGGAAGCCAGATATAAAGACATTAAATATACCAATATGTTATGTTCACTTACAATCCATGACCTGACAGTCTAGGAAGTAGAACATCAACTTAACAAAATACACTTTTATTTGACACAAAGAAAGAAATAAAGAAATAAATTCTAATCTGTACCTCCCTTTTGTCAGACTAACAAGAGGAGGGTTTAACAAGCTCATTAGGCCTGGGTCAGTGTCAGATAAATTGTACTGGGTGACTGCTCCTGTGGCTAGGTGAATCCAAGGGTTGTTTGGCCACATTTCCTGTCCAGCTACTGAAGACTCAAGGCAATGTAAAACCAAATATCAGTTCTGAATGAATACAATGTGTATATGGAGTGAAATAAGGCTGAACGACTTCACTGTTTACTGCACTATGCTGGTTAGATTACCTAAGATGTCCTTGAGGAGGATGTTAAACCTAATTGTGATGATGAACTTTAAATCTAGCTTATTATCACTGGAGGGGGAGAAATCTGTGTTTTTAGTTCTCTATGAAGAATGTTACCTTCACAGAGGCACCGATGGTTGACTGATGCTTCATTTAGTCCCCTACCAAGAATTTTTTAAGTCTGCCCATTTCCTTTTAATTTTGACATGGCAGCTTCTCAGAGGGAAGTGTGTGTATAGTCAACTATTACTAACACTGAGTTCTCACACTTGTCAAGACAATAATCTGATTGGTCAAATTGTTAGAGAAGAGAGATGAAGACAAAAGGGGGAAAGAAAGGAAAGGCACATGTGGAAGCTGTAGACTGAAGTGTGGACAGAAAGAAAATAATTATTAACAAGATAAAAAACTGGAACCAAGATGATGAGTTTATAGAGAGACGAAGGGAGAGATGAAAGGAGTTATACAGACAAGACTAATTGTTTTGTCACATCATATTTGGTGTTTGTTTTGTAGAGAGCAGCTTATCACTTTCAGCACACTTTCATGTCATCTATAAATTGCAGCCACCGGCAGGTCAACACTAATAAAACAGGGTGTGGAATAATGTATTAAAAATAGCAGCCCTGAATTCAAAGGGTGTGTGCACGTGCATGAGTGCGTGTCCTCGGGGTCAGAGTAATCTCAGTGGATTGTTAATCCACCCTGCTCCCTCTCTCCCTAGCTTCATTAATCTGCCACCAGTCTGTGTCTCATTTTCATTGGACACACACACTCATGCACACACACCTTTAACATGCAGTCATTTGAAGGCACAGACACATAAAATGCATTTTAAAAGTTTAATTCTTACATTTTTGCAGCAAGCGTTGGCCAGTTTAAACCCCAAATCAGACAATAAAAGAAACGGAGTGCTGTATGCTCCGGACCATCAATAAAAGAGGCCAACAAAGCTCAAAAGCCAGTTTTTTGTTAGGACTAAGCCCACTTTTCCATATTTGGCACAAATTACAAAGACATAACAACTTAAGAACTGGTCTGGTTGCAGCGCTGACCTGTCCCAGAATGTGTGGAGAATTTTGAAAAGGAAAAAAAATTAAACAATGGCCCTGCATTGTTGCAGACTTCTAGATGTATTTGCAAGTGGGACAATATAAAAACACTTCCTTACTTAGCATTCTCAATACCACAACTACTTTTAAGAGTTACCTGAAGATTGGCCACATCTTGGTGCTACTGGATCTTAGCGCAGCCTTTGACACAGTAGACCACACTATTCTTTTAAACAGACTGAAACACCTGGTGGGCCTCTCTGGTGCTGTTCACAACTGGTTCACTTTCTATATCAGACAGAACTTATATGGTAAGTTTGGATACGTGCTCCTCTAAGATCCATAAAATGACATGTGGTGTGCCCCAAGGGTCAGTTTTAGGCCCTGTTCTTTTTAATTTGTATATGCTCCCTCTTGGCAGCATCATCAGGAGGCATGGAGTAAACTTCCACAGTTATGCTGATGATACTCAGCTGTACATCTCCATGTCTCCTGATGACACGAGACCAATGGATGCCCTTTTCAACTGTATTTTAGATATCAAATCCTGGATGGCAGAAAACTTTTTACAGCTTAACCAGGACAAGACTGAAGTTTCAATCATTGGTCCTGAGGCTCAGAGAGAGAAACTCTTAGCTAAATTACAGGCATTTGCATTAAATCCATCATCACAAGTAAAAAACCTGGGCGTTATTTTTGACTCTGAGCTTGGTTTTATTCCACATATTAAACATGTTACTAAAATAGGATTTTATCACCTAAAAAACATAGCCAGAGTCCGCCCCATTCTCTCCCAGGCCAACACGGAGATGCTGATGCATGCTTACAGCACCAGTCGTATTGACTACTGTAATGCCCTGCTCTCTGGTCTTCCCAAAAAGAGTATTGCACCTCTACAACTTCTACAGAACTCAGCTGCTCGTGTGCTGATGAAGACCAGAGGGCGGGCCCACATTACACTGGTTTTAGAATCACTGCATTGGCTCCCCTTGTGTTTCAGGATCGATTTTAAGGTTCTCTTACTGGTTTTTAAATGTCTTAATGGTCTTGGGCCTTCTTATCTTTCAGATTTGCTTTTACCTTATGAACCCTCGCGGGCCCCTGAGGTCTTCCGGTACTGGCCTCCTGACTGTACCTAAAGTCAGGACACATACTCACGGAGAGGCAGCTTTCCAGTGGTATGGTCCTCGTCTGTGGAACAGCCTGCCGGAGGAGCTCAGGGCTGCAGAGAATGTTAATGTTTTTAAGAGCAGGCTCAAGACCCACCTTTTTAATTTAGCTTTTACTTAATATTTATTCATTTTATTATTATTTATTCTATTCCCCTAGCCTTTTTATTTTTCTATGTTAACCCATTTTTATTTATTCTATGCTTTTATTCTCTTTATATTATTTTTAGGTTATTTCTCCAGTGTTTCCTCGGAGGGGGCCCTCTGCACCGGGGGCTTTCATTGGCTGTGGCTGCTGCAGCTCTGTCCTGCGGGTTCTTTCGGTCTGGTTGGGTGGCTCCTCTGCCTCTCACTTGGCCGTGTGCCCTGGGTCGGTGTCCTGCGGTTGTGGCCTGTGAGCGGCTCCCGGTGCAGACGGCTCCCTGGAATAGTGTTTCCTTACCTGGCTCATCTATGCTCAACCTCACATTAGTCTTTTAATATGTGCATGTATGTGTATGTGTATGTGTATGTGTATGCTTGCTTGTACATACTGGTATGTGAGAGGATGCGGGGAGGGAGAGGGTTGTGTGTGTGTATGGGGGGGGGCATTGTTTTAACCATGGAAAGCACTTTGTGCTGCATTATTGTATGAAAAGTGCTTTATAAATAAAGACTGATTGATTGATTGATTGATAAAGGAAAGTAAAGTAAAAACTTTGCAGTATCCACTTTACTTATAATGTGTTGCAGGAATGAAATGCAAGCTGGATGTACATTAATAAATTGAATGAAGCTGATCTGACAAAATATGTAAATATGGATTAAATTCTTTTTTAGTATATAAATATTATTCATTATGAGGATTTAAATCTGCTATGATGATAGCAGTAGAGAAAAGAACCCAACTCTTCAAGACAGAGAGTTCATTCAGAGGACTTTCACATCTTTATAGCAATCTTTCATATGATTTTCAAAATGTGACTGAGAGCACATCCACAGGATTTTTAGTGGTCTAGCACCAGCTGGACTTCCCCCAAATATGTTCCTGTTTCTAACTGCATCGAAATGAAACCACAAACTGAGCCAAAATTCTATTGGTTAATATCTCAGTTGCATTGCAACCATTTTGCTGTTTGCTGCTGCAGCTTCATATAGTTATTCGCTTAAAGCTCCAAATCTAACTGTGTTTCTGCAAAGTGGTCATAAGCTGTTTTATTCGGAGCTGCAGCTGTCTTTTACGTTATAAAATGTGTGACAGGCCTTCATATTTGACAACACGGAGCATCAACATACTGACCCAAGACTTGCTGCCTCTCTCTGGCTGCTGCTTTCTGCCTGAGCCCATCTGCTGATGCATTGTCCTGATGATGCCATTATAAAACATTTATATAAGAGCCTCACTTTGATCGTACCAAGACTTCATCAAACTGCGTTTGACATCACCAGGTATGTTTTACGTACTTGTCATTTGGTGCACTGAAAAATGACCAAATGTTTTTTTGTCCCACTGCAATTCTAACTGAATTGCTGCCTAACAAACATACAATTGCTGTTTGATTTAGTTTGTTTAGTTTGCTATGAAACTATAGAGAAATTGACTCAATGTTTTAACCTATTTTTTTATGGCCATGTGTCTTTCATGGTTTGAGAATATGGTAAGTAAAGATTATGTTCGTTATATTAGCATGATCGACTTCAAAGGACATAATTTGACATGTTTAATTAAACTCAGCAGAAAGTATCATAGATAAGTTGGATTCTACTAAAAAAGAAAAAAAAGAAAATTGATGGAAAATTTACTGAATTCTAATGGTTTTAGTAGTGTGCCTTCACAGAGACACAGATTGTTGCAGCTAGTCATAACATAAGTGGCTGATGGAGGAGCACAGACTGGTTATAACTTTAAACATGTTTTACTCAAATATGTTTGTAGTCTTTACAAAGTATCAACAGCTGGACATAGTAAGTACTGCAAAGCCGAGGAAATCTGCTGTGTATTCAGTGTGAGTGGAGCCAGAGGATGACTCCAGGTTTGATGGATATAGTACATTAAAGAAAATAACAGATTACAATATCTGCCTGTTGAGACAGCAAATATCTATCAGTTTTCTGTAGCTCTGTACCTCTGCATAACTTTAACTTTTCTTATCTCATTCTCCTCTTCCACCTACTCCTCCTCCTCCTCTTCTTCACCTCCTGCCTACTGCTTTAACCGCAGCTGTTCTTTTTTTGGTCCTTCTGAACCTCAGTGATTCTCCAAATCTTTGTTAGTTTCACTGCCTCTCATGATTGATCTCCTACTGTGGTTGTAACTCCCCAATTTCTCAATCCAGGCTTACTGCATGTTTCTTTAACCCCCCATCTCTCTCTCTCTCTCTCTCTCTTTTCTCTCTTCTCTCAGTCTTCACACTTTGGCTTTATTTGATAATGCCAACATAAGCTTGTGTACATAAACCTTAACAGGTTAATATCAGCCAGGCTGTGCATATACAGCCATAAACATCTGTGCACATCTTACAATAATTATGTTAGCCTGTGTGTGTTTGGTTGTTCATCTGCATGAGTGTGCATGTGTAATAAGTGGTTTGAGGAGTCTCTTATCAAAAGGACAGAAATGGGTTTAAAGCAAGGTAATGGCTTACTCTGGCTGGCTTTTATTCTAAAAATGCTAATGCTGACCAGGATGGTCAAGAATCTAACCACCCTTTCAAAAACCCACATACACACACACACATTTGGATTACATCATGGTGTCTCCTAAGCTATTTGTTTTTAGCACACTTAACATGTAAATCAATATATAATATATTAACTTATGCTAATCATCTATTTTTGCTGAGTTCTTTTTTTGCCTCTGTCTGATATAGTAAATCAAATATCACTGAACAATTCATAACAAATATATTTCACATTCTTTGGCATTTTTGTTGTTTAAAGTATATACTATATGCTTTCAGCCTTTCATAAAATAATATGCCAAATGATTTAATAATACACACCGCTATTTTGAAGGCAACTACAAACTTCAGTTTTATCCATCTTGCTTAACAGGTATCTAATGAAGCATGTGCAGAGTTTGTGAGGAAGATCTTGCTGGATCTTAGTAAATACATAAATTACACATCACATGAATGTGAAGTAGATTTTATGAGCTTACAGACTGAAAAATGGCTGTTTACCGTGACATATCTTAATTTGTTGACTGGTTTTCTTTTCACTTATCTGCAGTTCTGCCACCATTTCTTTCCATGCTGTGTCTTCTTGTCACGGTCTGGGGTATTGGACATGTGACACACAAGGTTCCTGCTGCCACAACTTGATGAAATTAGCTTTGTTTGCATTTGTCAAGTTACATTTTACTTGTTGTGTTTTGTCATCATTGTCAGGGTTTATTTAGATTTTTACACAATGGTCTAACTCTATCCTGCATTCCTGTCGGTTGGTTAGTAAACATGGTTTGCATAGCAGCACACTGCAGGATGATCATCATAAATATCTAACGGTGTCATAAATTTGTCCTCCACTGCATTCTCTAAACCTCTCTCATTGTCTGCTGTGGGTATACTACTTGTTTTAGCCATAATTAAAATATCGCCATGATTCTTTCACACTGATTACTACTGGAGAAGGCAGAATTTACCCAGTGTGTACTGGGCTGAACACACCAGCATAAAGTCACAAACATTAGCTTAACTGGATAGAATATTATTGTATATCTCTCCTCTCCTTATTCCCTTGCTTGTTTCTTTCTCTTTTTCACAAACTCAAAACTTTTCTTTTGCATAAATTAGTTCTCAACAGTATTTGCCTCTTTAAGCTCATCAACCTGCACACTTACACTCACCCACTGCATCGAAAAAGTGTATAAAGTCTTACCCGTCATTGTTCACTCTTTGTGCTGAGTCTGTCTGTCTCACTCTGATTTCGTTCCTCTCTTCTCTCACACACTTGTGTGCGCTCTTTCTTCTTTGCGTATCTCACAGGTGATGTTTGACTTTCGCGGCAACGGTAAGGCAGAGTTGAAGCTGAAGAGGGGAGAAGTGATCTTCCTGCTGCGACGAGTCAATGCCGACTGGCTGGAGGTAAGAACTGAGAGAGGCAGAGAGCAGGAGAGGGAGGTGGGAGTGAACGAGAGGAAGGTGAAGAAGGAGGGAGATGGAAAAACAGTGAGGGAGTGGATGGTAGAGGAAGATGGAGAGTGAGGGATGGGTGAAACTGAGGATGTGTGAGGGAGAGGAGATGGAAAGGAAGAAAAGATAGAAACTGGTAAAAATGAGACATTTTGGTCAAGACAGTGAAGGAAAGGATAAAGGGAGAAAAAGAGTAAGAAGGAAAAAGTGTTAGATGAATAGGATATTCAGTGGGCCATGAGGGAAAAGGAGAGAGGACATGAGGAGGATGGAGTGAGAAGAAAGTGGAAGATGGTAGATAAGGAGATGAGAAAACTTCAGGGATGGATACAGAGAAATGTAAGAAGAAGAATTGATGGAATTAAGAGGAAATAAGAATAGATAAGTGCACCTCCCACCTTTCCCATGTATCTGTCAAAAGTTTGGACAGAGATATATGTCCAGTTTATCGTTCCTGAATCTGTATGATTATGAGGAATGAAGATTGTCTATGTGTGTAAAATACTACACCAGCTGCCTTTGTGCAACCCAAAACCTGTTGCTGTGGCTGTAGCATTGTTTAGGTGGGTATAAATGTCAAAGGAACAGCTACAGGAATGCTTCGATCCAAAGTTTCCCATGAGAACATTACACTGTTATAAAATGATCAGTATTGTGTTCACTACATCATAATTGACACTCATCATTTTAACTGTTTCTTTGTATCACTTTTTTATTTGGTGTAAGGGTTCAGTATAGTAGATGTGATCTCAGAAACACAAATAATACATTTAAAGCTATTCTAACTACTTAACATCAGTTGACTAAGCATGTGCTGCAAAAGATGAAGGATATCAGTAGAATGGATTAAAAAAAAGCCAGGAAATTTTAGCTGAAAAATCATAATTCAAATGTATTTTAAAAATGAATCACACTGGTCAGAAGGAATGACTACCAACATGATTACTCACACTTTGCAAAGGCATCAGAATTAGTTTAAAGAGAACGGATTATATAGAGACAAAGTCCTTCCTATTGAAAAAAAGTGTAACATTTGTGAAATTAATTGCTATTAAAGACCTTATCTGTGATCCAGACACATCTGCTCATGTTTCTGGATGTCTTTAACCAATCTGTGCATGGTGACCATGCATTTTGGAAAACTTGATGTCTAAAAATCTTACAGCTGATATACACTGCTCAAAAAACTAAAAGGAACACTAAAATAACACATTCTAGATCTGAATGAATGAATTATTCTTAATAAACACTTGTTGCTGACAAATATGCTGACAACAAAATTGCACAAAAATTATCAATGGAAATCAAATTTATTAACCCATGGAGGTCACAGTCAAAATTCAAGTAGAAAAACACATTACAGGCTTACAACTTTGATGTAATGTCCTTAAAACAAGTCAAAATGAGGCTCAGTAGTGTGTGTGGCCTCCATGTGCCTGTATGACCTTCCTACAACACCTGGGCATGCTCCTGATGAGGTAGCGGATGGTCTCTTGAGGGATCTCCTCCCAGACCTGGACTAAAGCATCTGCCAACTCCTAGACAGTCTGTGGTGCAACATAGTGTTGGTGGATGGAGCAAGACATGATGTCCCAAATGTGCTCAATTGGATTCAGGTCTGGGGCGGGCCAGTCCATAGCATCAATGCCTTCGTCTTGCAGGAACTGCTGACACACGCCAGCCACATGAGGTCTAGCATTGTCTTGCATTAGGAGGAACCCAGGGCCAACCGCACCAGCATATGGTCTCACAAGGGGTCTGAGAATCTCATCTCGGTACCTAAAGGCAGTCAGGCTACCTCTGGCGAGCACATGGAGGGCTGTGCGGCCTCCCAAAGAAATGCCACCCCACACCATTACTGACCCACTGCCAAACCCGTCATGCTGGAGGATGTTGCAGGCAGCAAAACTTTCTCCACAGCATCTCCAGATTCTGTGACGTCTGTCACATGTGCTCAGTGTGAACCTACTTTCATCTGTGAAGAGCACAGGGCACCAATGGCGAAGTTGCCAATCTTGGTGTTCTCTGGCAAATGCCAAACGTCCTGCACTGTGTTGGGCTGTAAGCACAACCCCCACCTGTGGATGTTGGGCCCTCAAACCACCCTCATGGAGTCTGTTTCTGATCATTTGAACAGACACATGCACACTTGTGGCCCGCTGGAGGTCATTTAGCAGGGGGCTCTGGCAGTGTCCCTCCTTGCACAAAGGCAGAGGTAGCGGTCCTGCTGCTGAGTTGTTGCCCTCCTACGGCCTCCTCCACGTCTCCTGATGTACTGGCCTGTCTTCTGGTAGCACCTCCATGCTCTGGACACTATGCTGACAGACACAGCAAACCTTCTTGCCACAGCTCGCATCGATGTGCCATCCTGGATGAGCTTCACTACCTGAGCCACTTGTGTGGGTTGTAGACTCTCAGACTCGTCTCAGAGTGAAAGCACTGGCAGCATTGAAAAGTGACCAAAACATCAGCCAGAAAGCAGGAACTGAGAAGTGGTCTGTGGTCACCACCTGCAAAACCACTCCTTTATTGGGGGTGTCTTGCTAATTGCCTATAATTTTCACAACAACATGTGAAACTGATTGTCAATCATTGTTGCTTCCTAAGTGGATAGTTAGATTGAAGTGAGATTGACTTGGAGTTACATTTTGTTGTTTAAGTGTTCCCTTTATTTTTTGAGCAGTGTAAATGACAGTCATTATTTTCTTGTTAAATTGGACAGAAAATAATTATCAGTGTAACTCTGAGAACACACACCTCCACCAGCTTCAGTTAAAGAAACTGAAGCAATGTCAGAACAAAATGGAATGGAATACTTCAAGAAAATCAGGAATTACATTTTGAGAGAGAAGCTGGAAAAGATGAGTGGGAGAGAAAGAAAGGAGGTAGAAGCAGATGTGGTCGAAGAGGCGGAGAGTGAGAATCAACATGGTGGAGGAGGATGCACTCAACCTGCCCCTGACTTTCTAAAGAGAACCAAAAATCCAAACGGAAAGCATTATCTATGAATCCTTATGCAACACAGCAAAAAGCTGTGTTTTTGGCATTATTGCACACATTGGTTGTAGTAAGTGTTGTGTTTTATGGGGTGGTTGAGGTTAATGTAGCACTTATGAAACTTTGAAAGACTGTTAAAGTGGGTGGAAAATGTGACCAGTCCAACTTGAGTATTGGTGCATCAAGGTAAATGTTTAAACTCATGGAAGTAAAGCAGCAGAGTAACAGTTTTTGCCCCAGAGAAATTGGGTAATGAAATGGCTTTAAAGCTACTAATACGAAACAGACTGAACTTTCAGGGGCGATGCTGCACAGAGACCAACAGTAAAGCGAATGATTGACTAAACCGAGCAGCTGTGACGTGATGAGTTTTTAAAAAGTCTTTAAAAAACAGTTTTTAAAGAGTTTTTTAAGCTTTTAAAGCCTCTTCCACCATTGGTTTTATGATGACGAGCTATAGAATTAAATCCTGTCTTGATTGTGACTTGTTCTTGAATGAATAAAATTATTAATAATAAAAACAAACTTTAAGGCTTAATCTGCAATATTTAGCAATTTACAACAAAATGCTTTGTAAATTACCAACATTTATTTAAAAAAATCCGACACACATTACTGTAATATTAGGGGCAGCAGTTGCTGCGGAGGAAGAGCAGTCGTCCAACCTGAATCGATTCCACGTTGCCTCCGGATGAATCATTCGGTGTATGAATGAGTGTGACAGAGCAAAGCACTTCGTACGAGTTATTTATGAGGGTGTGAATGTGACATGCAGTGTAAAGTGTTTTGAGTGGTCAACATGACTAAAAAAGAGCTGTAGAAGCACAGTCCATGTACTGTATTATTATTATTGTATTAACAAAAGACAACACAAACATTGAGTTTATTCAGACATGTCACCGTTGGGAAGAGTACTCTTTAGGATTTGTAAAATTTGTTTTTACCTAAGAACAAATGCATGATAGGAAGACTTTCGTGAATGCCACAATCTTTGTAAAAAGTTTTTAAATCAAATTTGTTAATTATTTGACAGAGACATTGCATTTGTACAAAAGGTTGTAGCTGATGCCATGCAGAGTTTGTAGCCAGAGCTAATTCTCCACTGCTGTCCCTGCTGGGCCTTTCTACACTATATTAAAATACAACGATACATTACCGTTCATTCATTTACACACACACACACACAGAGTGCTATTTACAAATGAGTACAATTTTGGTTTGTTTTTTTTTTAGCCAAGACTTAAGCCTAGAGGTGAAGGTTTTAGACTCAGATGTGGTCTTGAGTTCAGTCGGTAATGAATTCCACAGCTTTGCACTTGCACTGAAAGAAAAGGACCAAACAGACCAAACGAAGCTCTGCAGTGTGGAAGCTTACAATCGTCTTTCACTTTGTATTTCACTTCACTTTCTTTGCATTCAACTATGCTGAACTCTTAATATGATACTGCTACATAGTAGAAGTTAAGTGAAATGGGTTATAAACATTACTGGATAGTGATCACTGGCATGTGCTGCTTTCAGTTACAGAAACAATAAGTATTTTTAGCAAACTCTCTGTCCAATTTGTTATCAGCAGCATCCTAGAGTTACAGCCTAAAGCAGTATTTTACACCCACAGATAAGATCCAGTTCATTGGTCTAAAAGAAGGAATGCACTACTTCGATACACAACTTCTCAGGGCAGACTGGATATCACTGTTCTCTGAGAAATTCTGATTTAAATCTACCTATCTATCTATAAATAAGATAGATAGATAGATAGATAGATAGATAGATAGATAGATAGATAGATAGATAGATAGATAGATAGATAGATAGATAGATAGATAGATAGATAGATAGATAGATAGATATTTTTTACATGAAATAGTTGCCTTATCCTGGTTTTATTGTTTGATGTTGTATCAAATAGTCCGTTTTTGCAGACTTACAAAGCCTAACACCAGAGGTGCTGTAAAAGGCTGTATGATTGTATTGAGTGCCTCTAGCATCAGCATCATATTATGAACTGGCTAATTATTCTAGGAGAATTTCTCTCAAGATGCTCATCTATGTTTCTTTCCCATAACTCTTCTTTTCAAATCATCCCGTCCTCTCCTCCTTATCACTGTGTCCTGAGACTCTAACTGTTCTCTGATCTCATTTACATCTCTGTTTTTTCTCCTTTGCCTACTTTTCTTCAGGGCACAGTAAACAATCAGACAGGTATTTTCCCAGAGACCTTCGTGAAGATTATTAAACCCCTCCCAGAGAGTGATTCAGACGGTGAAGGTGGAGGCCACATGTACAGCTGCCTCCGCTGCTTTCTGCTCACCCCATCTGGAGTTGAAACCAGGTCTGTATGACAGACAAACCGGTGGAGTTTCTTCAGATGGATTGCTGCTTGTGTTACATGCAATATTTCTAACATTTGACTTAAGATTTAATAACGTGTTCTATAGATATAATGAAATAACACAGAATACTTTGCACTGAGTGTGAACTAATAAGATTATTATTTCTGGTAATTACCCTCCAGGATGAAGCAGTCTATTTAGCATCATAAAATGACTGTTAGGCAGGCAACTTGGTCAAGTTTTATAAATGTGGTCTAGTCAGAGGATTATTACATGTCCCTTCTTACACAGAGATGTGTGTGTACAAGAAGACCTCACCATCCAACCAACATACAAGGATCTGCTGTCTCGGATGAGGTAAATATTCTGCTCATCATCTTTTCTGCCATCTTTGTTTTACAAACCCCCATTTAATTTATTGCAATAAACATCTCTGCTTCCATCCAAGTCATTTATCATATTATTTTACAAACCACGCTGACTAGTCTTAACAGGAAACTAACCCTAGCCAGTTGAATTGCATGTGGACATCTGATCACAGGTTATTGCCAAACATACCATAATTATCCTGCTTTGCTGTAATGGTGTTGCTTGTATAGTTTCAAAACTTTTTTGTCTTTCGTTGCTTTTCTCTCAGCTTCTTTTAAAGATGCTAGCATGAAATTTTCCATTTGTATGTAGCTAAATATATTTAAGTTTAAATACCATGAAGTTGGTCTGTTGAGGTATTATTATTCATTTCCTCTTGTGTGTGTGTTTGTTAAATAAAGATTTAAACAAATTAAATTAATTAATTAATTAAAAGGGTGAAGTTAATATAGCATTTTACAACACTTTCCAACTTTTTAGTAGGTTGAGCAGGTTTTTAGTAGAAAAGGAGAAAAGTGGAAATAAAGGGCCTGATGAAAGATTCAGTGTATTATGAAAAGACACACAGTAGGTTCTAGGAGCGGGTGGTTTCTGTGTACGACCTCACACCTGTGAATGAATTATAACACCTTCAAAATATGTGATAATGAAATAGATAATGAAGACAGTCAAAGAGAAAACATTCTGTTCAATTCAAGGTGTGTATTTTTCTTAAAGGACTTTAGTGGTACATTTATATATGTCATAAATCATCTATATTAAGCTCATGCTGGCTCCTTGTGCTCCTTTCTGTTCCTCTGTCTGTAACAAGCTGTCGTAGCTTCTGTGGCCTGTAGTTGTTTTTGTTTCCTTTCCGTCTTCATGAACTCTGTTGTAGATGGTTGCCTTCACATTTGACTCCTGACTCAAGACTTTTTTACCCAAAGTGTCAAAATAATAACCTAAAGAAATGATTGAACAAAGCCAGCAACTCACTGCCACCTATCATCTTGCCACAACTAAATTGTCTTTTTGGCAACTTACTTGACATCCTAGCAGATAATACAGTTGATATTAATTTACATTATACAGTTAGTCTCTTTTAAAGGCTCACGCCTTTGGCTTTTAACTGTCCGTATATTATGTAAGGTTGCGATAACAAACAGCTGTTGATTGTCTGGTCCACCCTGAGAGCCAGCAGATTTAGTCATTGTGCGCTGCAGACTTGCAGATTGCCAGCTGCCATCCTCGTTAATCAGATTTGTTCCCTTGTGACCTTTAACTTCCCACTCATCCTCTTCACCTGCAGCACTGTCAACAAATGCATGTGCTCATTACGCTGTCTGTCCTTCTTTATCTTAATCTCTTTCATTCACCTCCTCCTTCTATTTCTCATTTATTTGCTAATTACATAGTTGAGTGGTATGATGCTTGCCCCCCTTCTTCCATTTATAACCAGTTAATTTCCACTGCTTATCTGTTCATTATTGTTTCTCTGTGTTCAGGCCTATTGTGCCCTGGAGTGGGATGAATGAGACCCTGGTCTTGAGTTTTAATTTGGCTCAGCGCTGATAAAGAAAGGGGGGTGAACTGGAGAAAGGGGAGGTATTGGTGAAGGTTGTGTTGGTGGATGAACATTTTATGTAGGGAAAAAGCAGAGATTTTTGCATTGCATGAACAAACAGGGAGAAGATGCTAAACAAATAAAGGTAGTTGTATGAGTACAAAATTACAATAAAAGGGAGTTGAAAGAAAACTGAGCTGCTGTTCATGTTGAACATTGTGAGGGACTTCATGGACCTACACACAAATGTCCTGGATATGGTTGTATTGTCTTTAAAGTATTCTGGTTAATTGTCATGCAAGGATCCTGTTTCGCTCTCCAAGGACTGAAATTCTTTCATCTTGGACCCATGTCTTCAGTTTAACCCTAGTTTACTGTGATTTCATTATTTGAGATGCAGATATTTCTTCAGGCTCTCTCTAAAAGTGCTGTCTGCATGTTTTTGTCTCTCTCAGGAATGTCTTCAAGGTGGATGGTATTGCCCTGAACTACCGTGACCCAGAAGGTGACCTCATCCGTATACTTGACGATGAAGACGTCCAGCTGATGATCAAGGAAGGCAGGGGTCAGCAAGGAAGAGTCAATAGACCTGTAAATCAGTTTCCATGGGAACTGCATGTGACCATGGCCTCTGACCTGTCTGTTTACAACATTGAAGCCTGAGAGAGGAAGCAATGAGTGAAATTTAAAAAATATATATTAAGTCATCTCAAATATACACACACACACACAAAACGAACAAAAAAAAACATTATTATTAACTAAGTAGTCCAGTTGATATGTTTGTCTTTCACATTTATTCCTGCATGTTTCATTCAATGGCCCATATATTTCACTAAGCATTAAACTAATTTAATAAGATTTTGATTGTTTTCTTTTCTTTTTCTTTTTTATGTTTTGAATGTTTTAATTGTGTTGTTCAAGTCTAGTGGGCCATGCACAACATTGACCTGGGTAAAGAGGACCTTTTCCAAAAATCTCAAGGTAAGCTTAAAAAAAGAAAAGAAAAATCCCAACTTGGTTGGAATGTAGCAAATATCATTACAAAAAGTAGCATAAAACAGAAGGTGAACCTGGAGAAATTGGGGCTTTTATCGTTTGCTGATGATAAATGATTGTTTATGCTAAACATGTAGATATTTATATTGACTAACACTGCCTCACATCTGATTTTACATCTCTCTGCAAATTCACAAATAACTAACAAAAGCAATATTGTAACATAACTCATAATTAAATTGTGGAAATCTAGCTTTTCCCAAATGCTTGTATCAATAATTCACCTTTTGTATTTGGTAGAAATTAAGCTGTTTTTCTAGTTTTGTTCTATACAAGGTGTTGATTTAAAGCATTTGCTTGTAATGTGCAGCAAACAAAGGCGTTCAGCTTGTTTCTTCTTGATGAGGAAGTTCGTCTTTTCTTACCTGTGTTTTAATAAGCACAGCCGATTATCACTACTCTGTATTGTTCATGCCACACTTTCACATCTTTTTTTTTTTTTTTTACGTGCCTTCATTTCATTCTCGCTTGCCTTGGGAAAGTTAGATATTGCTTTTGCTGCCAGGCCAATTTTCCTCATGGTTAATGCAAAATTATTCTCCTCATTTTCCTTTTTAACAACCTTTTCCAGGCACTATGAAAGTTATGCATCTTTAAAAATTGTTTATTGCACCAGAGGCATCTGATACCTGTGTATGGATGTAAACATGCCTATTCTACTGGATAATCATGTCTGTGTGTATGCCTTTTCAAGGTGTGCGGGGAGGTTGACATACTTCAAATAAATTATGCATTTTAGTGAAGGCAGCCAGGAACGAGAGATGTTATTGTCAGTTTGGTAAGAAATCCAACTCATTGTAGCCCAGTGTCCAAAACAACAGCTATTTTGGAAGCTCTAAAATCCTGTTACCTCTATCTGAGGACACAGCTGGGATCTCTGGACACATGTGGGTGTAAATGGTGCGTTTTCAGGTGTTAATGGATGTTTTTGTGATGATCTGCTCCTGTGAGGCGCAACTCACTGCCCTGCATGAATGCATCTCTCTCTAATGTGATATTAGTGAACTGTGTTTAAAGAACGTGGTCTTGTGGTCTGAAAGCAGTCAAATATGAACAAAACAGTAGGGTAAAACACTACCTCTAACGCAGGTTCATTACAAAGCAAATCAATGTGCATGGACAGTTAAAACTTGAGAACGTCCTTTATAAACCAGATTGTTTGTGTGTTTAATTTGTATACATATAACCTTATTTTTATTTACATTGATTGGTTTCTTCATTTATGAAGTATAGGTAAAATTTGCCGTTTTCTGACACTGGAGATGTCAGTGTAAAAGTTTAATTCATGTGGGACTTTGTGACATGGTTCAGAACATAGACAGGACTAATAACTCATAGAGCTCTATCATCGCACTGAGTTGCTGCTTTTTTTCCATTGTGATAAAAGAAGAGTACTGTGCAACCACTGTGGCATTAGTTTGTTGCCACGTTTTTAATGCATATTTAAATTGGGCTTTTATACAGAAACTGGAAGGTTAACATCATTACTGATAGACAATATAGTCAAGTAATTGTTTTTAGGGTTTCTCTTGACTGAAAGCTAGTCATTTTTTGGTAAAATGTTTGAAACTGGTGAGCAGGCCTGTGCAGAGACCTCAAAAGGGGAATATTTTAAAAAACAACGGCCATCAAACCTGATTTTAAAAGATTGCATGTGAGGAAGGAATCTGGTAATAAAGTTGCAATGAACTACATGAATGTTACACAGTGTACTATTATATACTGCAATACAGATAGATTTTATTTTGACGTGGACATCACAGTGACAAACTAGATGCAAATTAAAAAGGGGTAAAGAATGGGGATGGTCATGACAGGAAAGACTGAAAGAAAATCTGAATAATAATAATAAAAAAGCTACACAGAAAATGAATAATTAACAATAATTAACTGTTTATAGAGTAATAAAATCCTCACTCACAAATGAAGCAGCCTGGATACTCTGCTTTGCTATACTCACAGTTTAGACTGCAGAGGTGAAGATACTCCTGGCCCATCCAGAACACTGTAGCAGCAAAAATTTAACATGAAACTGACTAAACATTAAAATGAGATTTTACCTTAGTGTAACAAGTCCCCATGGCAAGATGCTAACTCTTCTAGGAAGTGGCTTACCGTGGCTGACCACACTACATAGGATTCACGCTCTTGTTTTTGTGCGTGTTGTTGGTAACTATTGAACATCTTTTAGCTATCTGCCTCAAACAGCTCTTCCTTTTCTTTTTTTTTTTTTTTTTTTTTTGCTGAATGCATCTTTTTTTTGTGGGGCATCTTGGCACTAAAGAATAAAATATTATGACTAATAATAGAAAATGAATAAACAAAGTGTAATAAACATCATTGTCAGGAACATTACTTTTTAAAATGATAGCTTCTAGTTACTTTTCCCAAAAAGTAACTGAGTTAGTAACAGGGTTACGGCATTATAAAAATAACTAATTAATTTGGAAAGTAATTATTCCATTACTTTTAAATGTTAATTTAATGTTAAATAAGAGCACTTTAACAAAAACTAAAGTTCATCTCCATGTTCATTTATTCATAATAAAACTGAATGTTAGATCTGACTAAGGCATGAAGTGAGAACTCAATGGAATAAATTACTAACAGAAAAATGATCAATGCTAATCTCAGGCTGTTTGGGTGTCGTGGGCCCGTCTCCTTCTCAGGAGAGGAGCTTCACCTGATTCTAACTGCATACTGCCAACATGAAGAAACTCTTCATGATAATGAACATAATGAACATATCTCATAATGTTCTTAACTCTTATCTCTGTGGGACAAAGAAATGTCTGTGATTCCAGTTTAAAACTCTTGCTTTGTTTTACCTGGACCCACCGTTGCTGCGTGCATCTCTTGTTTGTGTGTGTGTGTGTGTGTGTGCGTGTTCATCTGTTAACACTGACATTAGGTTTGCCATTATGGCTGGGCGATACTGCAGCTTTTGCTATTGATCCAATATCAAGTAAATCCAGAGAAAATATCGCTAATACCGATACTTTAATGATTTTGCCTTTAATTATTTAACTTGCTTATGATCATGATAAAACATTAACATTTGCCATTTTTTCAGTGACATGTCCCCTGTAGACGGCTAATTCAGCATCCTTCTTGCATCCTACTTGTACTGTGATCTCCAGACAGTAAAAAACAGTCTTAGTTGACTCTTGTGTTATCTCTTGCTCTGTCTCTGGCTCTCGTTTCTTTCCTCTCTTTGTCCGATAATGTCTTCTAAAGTATCTTTGCTGAATCAGCCCTGGTGCGTGTTTTAAACATCTGGTTTGTTTACATCTGCTTGTCAGCATGTGACACGTGTGCAAAGCAAACCCAGCTGCCAATTTTCAAAACAAAAGCAAAACCGTTTTGCCAAAGAATGTGTATCTCTGCAAGAAAAATATGTCATCACACTGGTATTTAACGATACAGATACTAGCCTTGATATTATCGATGTTTGGATTGATCTGCCCAGCCCTATCTGCCATGATATTTTACTCTTCATCAGTCAATCATCATCACTTAGGCTAATCAGATATTTATCTTTGTAAAACCCCCGGTCAGATGACAGCTTCATTGTGCTGAATTACAGTAACAGTGTTACTGTACTTGGTGCATCTGTTAGAGAACAATTTCTGCCTGTATATTTCTCTCTCAGATCTGCTCTGTCGCTCTCACACTGTCACTTCTCACTGCACATGAAAACCCAGATGACCATAAACAGCAGATTGTGCTCAGAGTTAGTTGATTATTCAACGTTTTCCCACAATTTAATTATCAGTATTCTTCTTTGCTGCTACACTGACCTGCTCTACATCTAATTAAGCTCATAATGAATGTCATTAGGGGCAAAGTCATATAAGCCAGCGTATCAGCCTTCTACTGTCAACCGGCAATTTAACAAAGGGCACATGCAAATGTGAGGGCTTGAAATGAAAGAATAACGTACAATTAGCCATCACATAAGGACCTCTGATAGGTAAAGCAAGTAAAACTGCTTATCTTGTTATACTGCAACATTCTGCTGAGAAGACTTTCATTCTGGCATTTGCATGGGTATTAGTGTGACACTTGCCACCTTCCTCAATATTTTCATAGATGTCTCCGATTGTGTACCATCTCTGCTGCTGACAAAGATGTAAAGCCCCAGTTCCAAAAAAGTTGGAGGACTGTGTAAAATCTAAATAAAAACAGAATTCAATGATCTGCAAATCTTCTAAACCCATATTTTATTCCCAATATGAATCTCTGCATCAACACTTAGGCTGGGTAATTTGTTAAAGACAAAAAAAAGGGTGTTGCTAGGTAGCTGAAGTACTATGTATCCAGTAATCTTATCGTCACCTGGTCTAAAAAAAAAAAGAAATAAAAAAATAACACATGCTATGTTTGCTTTTTAAAAAATAAAATCTAGATTTCACAAATCAAAAAGTGTGTTAATGAATCTACATGCTCTGTAGAATAATACAGTCCAAATTTGAATAATATAAGTCCTTCGGTTTTTAAACAAGATTATAAAACTACCCTTATTTGCATTTTCACTAACATAATAAAGGTTCCACAAATCAGAAACTGTATGTTAATGAATCTACATGCTCTTTGTAGAAAAATTACTAAGAGTCTGGAATGAGTAAAAGTATATAAGGTTTATTTACAGGAGAAGTATTGAATAAAGAATTACTTGCAAGTAATGAGAGTGGTCGTCCCGACTCGCATGTCGCAGTCGGGAGAGACTCTGAGGATTCATCAGGTCCCCAGCTGAAGGTCAAACAGCAAAATAATAAATGAGGAATAGAAGATTGAGTGGCGCCACTTTCTTCCAGTTTTCAGACAAAGCCAACATACCACAACAAGCTGATATCCCAAACAACTATTGCTATCTAGCAGGTGCGAAAACCAGTCTCAACTCTGCCATATCAGAGTTCTGGGAAGAAAGTGGTCAGTCTGACCTCACACACACACACACACAATGAAAACTGTAACTTCAGTATTCTGTAGAATGAGAACACACAATATGAAAACGTAATAGTGAATGGATTAACAATAATAAATTAATAAAGAAAACTGAATATACATGTGATTATTACATATGAGTGATTACCATTTGCAGCAAAATTTCTTTCACATAAGTTAGTTCACATTTGTGCATTCTTTGTTCTTTGATACACACTCTTTGTCCACTGGTGGAAGTGTCTCTGCCCGTATTTGAAGTCTAGCATCTGTCTAAGGTGCAGCTGAATCTGTCAACCAATCAATTTCTAAGACCCACTCAACTTCTGATTGGTCAGTTGCTCTTAAGGTTCTTTGCCAAAACACGTAAACCAACTTTTATCAGTGACGTGATTTAAATAAATGACTCAGTATGAGTCTGTTTAACACAGGTTGTAGGTGCAGGGCAACCAGCAGGGGTCCGACCATGCACTTGGTCTATGTAGGAATGAAGTCCTGGGGTCTGAATATCAGCAGCGGGCAACCACATCAGTCGGTGGCAGAAGGGACGAACCAGTCCCACGAGCAGATGAGGCCAAATAAAACACAATTGGACAAGACAGCAGAATGCCCAGGGGGCCCCGTGGTGCACAGCCAGCCAATGTGCTAGCAAACATATAAAGCCTACTCCCTCACAGGGTGGAGAAAGAAGCCATCACTGGATAAACACACTCCTGGTGGGTAACTGAGGAAACAAACCAGCCAGTGATGAGGTGCCAGTGCAGCAATTGGGGGAATCAGCCAGGTTTAAAAAAGGTGAATCTGATGCAGGCTACCCTAGCCACAACCAACAAACCGGCCCACACAAACAGGCAATCAACAGTTCCCGGGCCAAACCAGCTGTGCAGCAGGAAGAAAGGAGCCCTGTGCTGCGGAGCAGACACCTGCCCCAATATAAAACAGTGTGCTGCACCCTGTGATTATTGCCAATGAATTGCACCTGGTGTTTGCAAACTAGGGAGGAGGAGGAAAAGGTAAAACCTTTCCCACCACATTCGCATGATAGAGCTTTAACCTATCTGTGGAGTGCATGGCAAACTATGTTCGCAGACAATGATTTTTCAAAGTGTTCCTAAGTTCATGCAGGGATTTCCAGTGGAGAATCATGCCTGTTTTTAAAGCAGGCATTAAGCCTGGGAGGCCGAAGACTACAGGCATACAGTTTGACATTTGGCTTCGTCCCATGTGCACAGAGATTCCTCCTGATTATCTGAATAGATGGTGGGATCTTCAAAGTCTGCACAATTTTACATTGAGGAACACCAAAATTTACCCCCAAGTTTTAGACACAGTTTGTGGCAGATTTGTGAACCTCTGACCATCTTTATATCTGAGAGGCTCTGCCTCTCTGAAATGCTCCTTGTTATATCCATTCACGTTAGTGAATTGTTGCCATTTGACCTAGTTGTCAAACGCTCCTCCAGCTGTTTTTTATGCTAATTACTTTTCTTTTGTTCCAACTGTTTCAAACTGTTCCAACTTTTTTTTTTGCTGTAATCAGATTCAAAATAAGCTAATATTTTCCATGAAATTATGAAATGTCTCAGTCGTTTAACATCTGATATGTTGTTAGTGTTCTATTGGGAATAAAATAGGGCTTTATGAGATTTGCAAATCATTGCATTCTGTTAATTACATTTACATTTTACACAGGGTCCTAATTAGACTGCATTAGAGAGATGTTCTCTGTACAGTATAGTGCATGTTCAGTATATTTTATTATAAATAATTTTGTAATTAAATAATTTTGTCAAAGGAAATAAAGTGTGCAATTTAGTAATTGGAAACTAATTATATGTCTGATGGGTGTGAAGTTTAGTATATAATTGAAATTAGCAGGGTCACAGTCATAGCAGAGATTATTGAGGTCGTGAAGACAACATTTCCAATTTACCAGGAACCCTGAAATATGCTGAGCTGAACTATTATTCAGATATCTGATTGGTTTGCTACAGATGGAGCAGCACACAGTGACAGTGAGGACCTGTGCGGAATGAGTTTTAACAGCAAGGCAAAAAGAGTGCAGAAACTGTGAGGACAGAGGCAGAAAGCTGCTTGTGTGCCAGGGGATGCACTCCTAGTGGAAGTGGCAGCAAGAGGAGAGCCAGAGAGAAACCAAGGAGAAGGCAGTTATCCTGGGAGACCTAAGTGTTCGGTGACATTGCTCCAGGACCAGGTGAATGTCTAAAATTACCTACTCATAGAACAACCTGCCTTCTACTGTCAACCGACCAGAGTCTGTAGGAACAAACCTGGAGAGCCACAGCTCCAGCTGCTGAATGCTTGTCTGCTAAATATAGTTACTCAGTGTAGTAGGTTAATTAGGTCACATCCTCTATTGACACACTGGCTCTGCTGAGTCCATACTTGGCCATATTTTACAGTCAAAATCTGTCCAGGGACAGGACTGAGTCAAATAAATCCAGAGGGGCTGAGAGAGGAGAGAAGAAATAACAGGTAGAAGGTCAAAAAGGCTGGCAAGACAAAGGCGTTGCAATTAGTCCTACTATCATGCAGGGCTAAGAATCTGAATATGAACTACTTTCCTTTGTGGTCCATAAAAAGAAGGCTCTCATCACATCCATAGGCAATTCTGGGGTCTCTTGGAGTCACAGGGCCCTCCAACCAGCATTTGTTTCCCTTTTATTTTTAAATTATATACTTATAACAAAGACAATAACATTATCTTTGTTATAGAACTACGTTCCTAAAATGCAACTTTTGGATGTTCTTTGTCATTGCTTTCACTGTTCTTCTACTTTGTTGTATTTTATTATTTAATATTTTTATTTAATGGAATAGCAGCAATATAGTTTAACAAGATTCTAATACAGAAGATTAATGTGCTAAAGCCCGCATTTTGGTTCTAAAGCAGGGGTGCCCAAGTCCGGTCCTCGAGATCTACCATCGTGCAACTTTTAGATGCAACCCTTCTCCAACACACCTGAATCAAATGACTGGCTCGTTACCAAGCCTTTGCAGAGCTGAATGACATGCAGATGACATCCGATTTAAGTGTGTTGGAGAAGGGTTGCATCTAAAAGTTGCAGGATGGTAGATCTCGAGGACCGAACTTGGGCACCCCTGCTCTAAAGTATTACATTTACAGCTAATACAGCACATAAACAAATACAGTTTTCATAAGCATAAAGACTACTGGAACACTATGCACAATAACTTCCATCCTTGCACTCTGGTAGTACATCATCAGATTTTATAATCTAACATTCTTAGCCTGAGAGTTAACACAACAATTCTAATATCATGTAATACATGATAACATTAGGGCTTTGATCAAATCACTCTTTTCTTTCCTTTTCTTTTTTAAACACAGCCTTAGGAGGAGCAACAGGAGAGGCCTGCTCTTCCTTCGCCTTTATTCACTCTAACTCTTTCCTTTCTATGGGCTTAGAAAATTTTCAACATGGATAGAATGCATTCACTTGACAGTTAAAGATCTTTTTCATTCACACTCTTCATTAATAGAAATTGATATCTGACTTTAAGCCAGGGTAAGATCAGCCAGGAGCAACTTTAGCAGCACCCGCTGCTCATTGAAAGAGTAAACAATATGTGCTTTCACTTCAATCTCCTGAAGTCTTCAATAACACCAGAAAAAGTTGCTAGTCACTAGTCTCTTTTTTTAATCACTCATTAGAGGGGTTTGAAAACTCGCTTGGCAGTTTGTAACACTGCTTAGCTGAGCTCTGACGTGTGCATCAGTGTAATGCGTGTACCAGAAAGTTGTGCATTGACAAAGGTTCCACACTGTCTGAAATGCAAACTGCGATTAAATGCGTTCATTATTTAAAAGTCCCAGCCCTAGATTTGACCTTTACACCCACTTTATTTAATAAAAGATTATGTATCTCAAATAGAGAAATAGTGTACTCACTAGCTCAGCTTTATTAGGTATTTGATCTGCGTTAAAGATATATCGTGACTCTGTATTTCAAGCTTGTTCTGTAAACCCAAAAAACTACAATAACGGTGCTGATTTGTTTTCAGCTACATGGCACTGCAATAAGGAAATGTAGTTTTTACATAATAGGAGCATTTTGCATTTAAAAGTTGCAAGTATTGAATTAACAAACATTGAATTGAATTTTATCCATATTTGACAGCGCCTCCGGTTGGTGGATATGACACACAAGTTATTCCAGAACAGCTCAGGTCAAGCGCAGTCTGTAGCAGTTGGTCCCATGTGTTTAGCCCTATTTATTGTTAAATTATAAGCCTTCAAATATGCACAGAGGTCAAGGTTCAAAAGGCATTTTCTCAAAGGAGGAAAGTATTCATACTGATGTTATTTTCCAGATTATTATTTTTCCAGTGGTGTATTTGGTTTAGTGAAAGCTAAAACTTTAATTTTTCTCATTTCATTGACAGAGACATTCAGAGGCTTCGTTTTAGGGAGCACTTGCAAGACCTAATGTAAAAATTAAGATTTTTTGTCTTCTTTTTAAATTGATCATAAAACATTTTCCGTATTTGCTTGTGCAAAAGTAATTAAATAATGCACTGCTGATGTTTTAATGCAATGCTCCACGTCCCGGTTTGATTAAATAAATGAAAGTAGAGCAGTTCAATGAGTGTCTATAAAGACCTGGGTAACCTCATATTGATTTGATTAATTCACACACAGACAAGTATTGTAAAATAAACAGCTGTGTATTTTTTATTTTTTTCCTCTAGTCTGAAAGAAGACATGTTGACCAGGTGATGCCTTGTCTCACCTTTAGCCTAATGTTGCTTTTCTGTTTAAGCATGGCGTGATTTTATTTGAATTTATGTATGTTTTCATTTAACCTTTATTTAAAGCCTAGTGAGATACAAACTCTCTTGTTCTAGGGAACCATGTTTAATCCTGCACACTGCACAACACAAGGGGGCAGTGTTTGCCCGCTTGAGAAAAGAGCTGCTTGTTGATCTTAGTTAAAAGATTAAATGAGTCAGTGTGAACTGGTGTGAACTCATCACAGCTGTATGACTGAACTGAACTTTATTAAAAATATATGTGCTTAAGATGACCATTTTTCATTAAAGCTGATCCAGTTTTAATCAGTTGCATAAATACTCCAAACAATAAAATCAAACAGAACATAAATGAGCTTTAAGACCAAATTTTTTAAATGAGTTTAAATGACTTTCTTATAAAAACATCTAAATATTAAACTCTTTAAAAGGATTAAAACACTGACAAAATTTAGGCTGTTCTTAATATAAATTCTTAATATGTAAGTTGAAGACAGAAGTTAAAGAGTCGGGGGGGGGGCTTTTCATTGCCTTTGGCATGAAAAGGGCTTTATAAATAAAGTTTGATTTGATTTGATTTGATTTGATATGAAGTTAAGTTTATCTGCGTGTGAATCCTGTGAATTGTCATCTTTGCTGGAGTTTGCTATCTATGCCACAGGGAGGTGCTCCTGATCTGTTTCTCTGTGAGGTTTGAAGCAGCAACTGTGCTGCAGAGCCAACATACAGCTTCATCAACATAATCACTGACATCAGGGTTGTCAGCATGAGGAATATCTTCAGCATTGCCATTAGCAGCATCATGCAGGTCAGAGAAGGAACACAATTTCCCCTAACTGCTCTTTGTACTGCGTTATTTGTATTTCAAGAGGTTTTGCAGCAGACATGCATGCTTTGTTACAGCCTTTGAAGTTGTGTTTGTCATTATAAAAAGTGAAGAGTCTTCATTTCATACTTTTTCTATCCTAATGAGCTTTAGATGCAAAGTACACCTGGTGAACGCCACATTGCAGTCAGTACAAGAACATGACTTGAAAAATCTGTATCATGCTGCAGTACGTTTTTTACTATCTGACAAGAGAGGAGGAGGCTCAGTAGCTTTGGGGGGAGTTATAGTGAAATTGCCATTTCCCTTTATCCCCTTAATGCCGGGTTTAAAGGGATAGGCAGGCAGTGGAGGAGAAAGAGAGGGCAAAGAAAATGAGTGTAGACTGGTCAGTGACTGGACTCACACAGATGGCAAGACACACACAGAAGGTCAATTATGAAGCTGTGGAGGAGGCAGAGACTGCTTGTCTGTAGTGAAGAGCTTGGCTTGAGTTTTCTGGAATGAGCATATGTTATGTGCATGTGTGTGTGTCAAGTGTTTTTTCTTTTTGTGAGAACATTAAATCTTTATCTCTTTTAGATATATGAAGGGAAAAGACAAATTAGGAGGAGGGCCAGTGAAGTTTGTTGGAGGCCAAGAAATAAAACACTGAGAGGTTGAGAGGGAACGTTAAGAGAGCATCAGAGAGATATTTGATGTACACGACAACAACACACAGAGTTTATTCCAGGGGATTTACAGCCACAAATCTGTTTTGTTTTGTTTTTTTTCTTCTTCTTTTCTGGATTACAGTAAACCAAAGTGTTTATTTTGCATGAGTGAATGTGTGTGGGTTTGTGAAAGTGTGCTTGGATGAAAGCGAGTGTTATAGCTGGTGGTGATTTCATAAAGAGATCAAAGACCCGATGAGAAACAAAACAAACAATTAAAATTTATTAAAATGCAAATGAATAAAATGCATGTAAAAGTATTTAATCATGAAATCAAAGTAAATTCCTTTTACTGCTTCCCTTTTTCATTCATGAGAATCTTAAAGGAACACTGCAAGGAACAAAAGAGCATATAAAATTAGGCTTAGGTCATACTCCATATTAGGACAACATTGTTGATCGACTTGCTGAAAAGTTATTTTCTTTCCCTTATTTTTTCTTTCTACTGGTCATCTTTGAAGATAAAAAAGACCAGAGGTATATATACACACACACACACACAGTGTAAACTAATCAGTCAGATGGCAGCAACTTAGTGCATTTAGGCATGTAGACATGGTTAAAGGCAACTTGTTAAACTGATCATCAGAATGTTTTTTGTGGTAGACAGGCTTGTCTGACTATTTCAGAAGCTGCTGATCTACTGGGATTTTTATGGACAACCATCTCCAGGGTTTACAGAACCTGATCATAAAACAAGAAAAACTCCAGTGAGCAGCAGTTGTCTGGACCAAAATGCCTTGTTGCTGTCAGAGGTCACAGATGAATGGACACACTAGTTGGAGATGATAGAAAGTTAACAGTAACTCAAATGACAACTGGTTACCACTAGTTATATAGTGTGAAGGGTATTTTCTTTGCACTCTTTGGGCCCCGTTATAACAACTGAGCATCGTTTATATGCCACAACCTACCTGAGTATTGTTACTGACCATGTCCATCCTTTTATGACCACAGTGTACCATCTTCTGATTGCTACGTCCAGCAGGATAACGCACCATATCACAAAGCTTGAATTATCTGTAGTAGGTTTCTTAAGTTTTTATAAGTAGTAAATGCAGCCACTGTGACATCACACATTGGTTTGTAGGTTGGTCTTTTCGATGCTTGAGTTTTGCTCCTTTGTTTTTTAAAATTTTGAGCAAGAGTTGAATAGAGGGCAGAGATAAGAGATCAACACCTGCAGCTGAATTTGGAGGAGGGGGGGGACACCTCCTTTTGAGGCTTAAAGAGATAATGGATTTCAATTGGAGTCATCTAAAAGCCAGAGATAGTATTTTGGAGCCACTGCATCTTGGCCATTGGTGCTATTGGGCTTTGAAAACTCTTCAACATTGGCTTTAATGCCTAGTGGAAATATGAATCTTTTATATACTTCACCATGTTTGGAAGTAAATCTAAATGTTTTACTCATAATATACACACAGATTTTAAGTATGGTATCTGCCGTGTAGACAGTGGCCACACAATATTATAGCACCTTTGAAATAACAGATTATTTTTTCTTTATGTAAATGCAACTTGCCTCCACCGCTGAAGATTTATCAGACAACTGATGTGTTACTTTAGGTAATAAACCTTGTTCTCATTCACCTTCCCACTTGTGTTTCTGTGAATTTAATATGCATGAAGCCCCGGCTGTTTGAAGTTGCATATTTGAGTCTAGTACACTACAACTTCAAGTTGTAAATAGGCAGCCATGACACTGACAGCTAGATTTGCATAAGGTAGATGTCTTCATCTATCACCCCAATAAACTTCTTAAATTAATAATTTGCATATAAAGATCAGACAATGAGATGAACAGCAAAGAGAAAGCAGGAATTCACTGAATCTAAAACTGAGACATCCTGCAGAAGATCGGCCAGCATTATGTAGCACTTATGTGTACCTGCAGCTATTTATTACAGCCACACCAAGCCATAATCAAAACAGGTGTCATGAGCTGTGATCATGCCAGCTGCACTGGTCATTGCATCTGTGAATTATGATGTGAACCGCTCCATAACCGTTAGCAGTGTGGCACTTCAGGCAGTAGGTGTCGCTATTGAGAAATGACACTGTGACACCACAGAAATATAATTATGGTGAGTTAACACAGTTTCAGCTCCTTTATACGTTCTGGGTATGGAAGTTGATGGGTATGGAAGCAAATCTGTTCCACTAGATTTTGAATTATATAGGCCTTTGAATTTCAAACAGCAAACTTTTATGGAGTGAATTAACATATATGATCTTTTTAAAATCTCCATTAAACTCTTCAATTTTTTAATAGTTTATTTTCTCCCTGTTTATTCAGTGTTTTAATACTCAAGAGTCAAAATTCAAAGATAAAAAAATCAAAGGAAAAAAATTCAGATTGCTCAAATTCAACAGGCCAAATTTGGTGGTTAAAATTCTCTGTCAGAAAATCAGTTTTAACATCTGAACACTAGGCTAACTAGTCCATCCGGGATGACATTGAACCGACATTCAGCCAATGAAATCATGCTCCGTTGGTCACCTGACAGTGAGGTCAGTGGTTGACGCAGACTCAGACAGCTAAGGATGGCCGCAAATCTAAACAGTTCTTCTTTGGTGAGTATTTAAATTTTTATTCTTCTGATGTGTCATTTTTGATAGATAAAAATTAAAGACAATGCCTAAAACACTTCTCGTTAACATTTATTTCCATACATGGGTCATACAGAGCTGAGACAGACCTCTGATACACAAACATGGCTGAAACAAAGTATGCAGTGCACCAGCTACAGTAACAAGCTTAGACACACTTTCCCATAAATTCCAATTAGTAATTGTGTCTGAACTTTTGACTGGTAGTGTAATGTGACACCAACTTCTATGCACACTACTGTTTGCCAAGATGGTGACCATAAACAATGTAAAAGAAATAGTATTTTACCTGATGCCTCAGAGTCAACAGAGTTAGGGGAATGGCTCTCGACCCCAGGCTTTGATATCAAAAGTGCATACTTATTTCCACCAGCAGTAACTAAAGTCTTTCAGTTTAAAATGGCACCAACAAGAATATTTTTATAGGGCTAAACTTGTCCCACAGAGCAAATTTCAAGAGAAGAAGAACAAGTCATCTAAAGCTAAGCTGTGACACATTTGTCATCCTTCTCTAGTCCTTCAAATGTCAACTTTTGGAGACAAAACAGAGACAGATTTGGAGTCAAAGTACAAAGGTAGAAGCGGATATTATGTGGGAGAAACATACAAATATAGAAACACACCATAAACACGCGTGCTCTTCTCTAAATAAACTTACACGTACACACTGAAATACTCGCAAATCCTCACCTCCACAGGAACTGTCTGTTCAGTCCACTGACAAACAGGAACACACACATACACCAGATTTCTTGGCCACACACACACAAGCATAAGAATAAACTCTTATCAACATAACATAGCATCCCTGACATCAGAATAACCAGCTCCAAAGTCTCCAACACACACATGCATTATGCAGAGTGCTCAGACATGGGTGTGGTTTTCTAGCCAGTGCAGAATAGATCATTGTTAACTTTAAGTGACAAAGCAAGGAAAAGACTTTGAAAAAGTCCCTCCAATACGCGACTACACACTTTCTGATGAAGTCTGATTAGATGGAAAACGGGGGTTCATGAAGTTTGTGAATCATCTTTTTCTGTTTTATCATTCTGATTTTCATTATCCTGTACACCAAACCTAATTGCCTTTACACTAATCTGATATGTATGTGGAGCCCCCATCCTACATCCATCATTCTTATCATGTTTCCATTTTTTGTTCATTCTTGTCTGTCTCCTTGTCATGCTGTACCATTTTTGTCTCCACTATTGTCTCGGTCCAATTCCATTTCTCTGCCAACTCTCTCTAAATTATGTTATCTGTCCACCGTTTCCTCCTCAGTCTTGTTCTCCTTCTGCTGCGCTGGCATCTGAAACAAAGGACAAAATGAAAAGCTTTTGTACTTCAATGACTTTGCATTTGATGTCGGAGCGGAAGCTGTTTCATTATGGTCCAAGCTGTAATTAGGGTTTTCCATACAAAGAATTGTTGCCCTTGATGAGCCTTGTGTGAATTAACTACAGAAAGACTCACACCTTTAGTGTTGTTAGGAGCTGGTTAAGTATCTGTACCCCCTGACCAAAGTGTGTTTGAGCTGGTCTCTGTGGTTTGCCTCACAGTGATACAGCTGAGTCAACAGTTCCTTTCATCAGGCTAACATGAAGCTTCATCATGTATCACACTTAATTGTGTGACGTGGTCAGTCAACTTAGCCTAGTTACATGGAAGACGGACAGTTTCGTCATACGTCGCTGCCCTCATACTTTTATGCGTCTTTTAAGTTTCCATGGGTAATAAGTCAGTTCATCTATAAGTGGGCACTGCCAAGTTCACAGTTCACTTCCACGTTTTGAACCCGGTTGGTGGTGGTAATGCGCTGCTATAAAACTGTTTACAACTGTCCAAAAAACCAAAAGAAGAAGAAAACCACGAAGAAGAAGCAGGTACTCTGAACTATTTGGTGCTATTTGGTGCATAAGCACAAACAACAGTCAGGATCCGTCCCCCTACCCGAAGGCGGAGGGAGGCTACCCTTTCGTCCACCGGGGTAAACCCCAACGTACAGGCGCCAAGTCAGGGGGCAATGAGCATGCCCACACCTGCTTGGTGCCTCTCACCAGGAGCAACTCCAGAATGGAAGAGGGTCCAGCCTCTCTCGAGGGCAGTGGTTCCAGAGCCCAAGCTATGCGTCGAGTTGAGTCCAACTATATCTAGCCGGAACCGTTCAACCTTGGGCACCAGCTCAGGCTCCTTCCCCGCCAGAGAGGTGACATTCCACATCCCTAGAGCTAGCTTTTGCAGCCGAGGATCAGACCCCCAGGGTCCTTGCCTCTGGCAGCCGCCCAGCTGACACTGCACCCGACCCCTATGGCCCCTCCTGCAGGTGGTGAGCCCACGGGAGGGGAGGCCCACGTCACCCTTTTGGGCTGAACCCGACCAGGCCCAATGGGCAAAGGCCCGGCCACCAAGTGCTTGTCTCAGTGCCTCACCTCCAGGCCTGGCTCCGGGGGGGGCCGGTGTCCCACGTCCAGGCAAGGGAAACCTTGTACCTTGCTTTCTCCTCATCATAGGGGTAATTTGACTTCGTCTGGTCCCTCCCCTAGACACCCGTTTGCCATTTGTGACCCTTCCAGGGGCATGAGCCCCAGACAACATAGCCGCTAGGATCATCAGGATGCACAAACTCCACCACAATAAGGTGGCTTTTTTTTTTTTTTTTTTTTTTTAGATTTTGCTTCAGTGGAGCCAAACTTCAATGTAAGTTTTTTCAAGTGGTCTTGAACTACAAAGAAAGGTGTGGAAGCAGATTAAAAACATAAATAAATAAAGTGACCTAATTCAGCAGACGAAGCAGTTTTGTATCAACACATCATTTATCAAAGAGGCAATTTGAAATACTATCTTAAGCCACTTTCTAGCAGTCTGCAACACAAAGAAACACAATTTGTTTCCTTTCCTTAGCTGCAGCTACAACAAATAACAAAGAAAGTTTGACATAAGTGAAATTATGTTTTTGCTCCAATAAGGTGATTTCCAAAGAGCTATTAGCTAAAAGAAAGTGGCATATTTTGTCATGATGTGCAATGTGTCTTTAAAAGTTTCAGGAAACTGGACTAAAGAAATTAGAAAAATCCAGCAAAGAGCTGACATGGTAACTGGGGGATGCATTTCAATCTTCAATCTACAGTTGAGTGAAGCCTCATCAGAAATGGTCTCCATGGAAGAGTGACTGGTAATTAGCCACTCTTAAGAAAGGGAAACAGCAAGAAAAAGGTAAGTTATTCCTAAGACACAAGAACTAAACTGAAAATCAGGACCGCTGGTCTTATGGAATAATGAGTTCTTCCCAGAACTCAAACCTTAACTGATTACTGATCAGCATGGGATCTTCTTGACTGGAATAGATCAAAACAGAGCCAACATCCAAAGAAGAGCATTGAAAAATCCTTCAAGAACCCTGGAGAACTATTCCTGAACACTCCTTAAAGAAATTACAAGAAAGTTTGTCTGAGAGGGTTTAAGCTATGTTGAAGCGTAAAGATAGTCACACACTTGTTTGAAACATATTGTTTCATAAAGACATAACTAAAATCACAGGTTTGATTAGTTTCAGTTCCTTAAAGTTTCTCCACTATAAGAAGTTGTACGTTAATAACTTGATTTTAATTTTTGTCTGCTTAGTTTTTGATCCTTCTTGAACAAAGTTTTTCTTGTGCAGCCTGACATCTGCACCTGCATTGTACATTTAATTCTGTAAAAGCCTGCAGTCACCCAGCTGACCCTGAACTGCTAAAGGTCTTTAACTTGACCTTTAATTTAAACCCATCATCCTCACAGCTTGCACAACATTCAGACATCCGATGTTTACTTGACACCATGATCATTGGCACTCTTACTGCCACACAGTTTGCATTGACAGCTTACACTGGATTGACAGGTTGGTGAAACTGACTAGTTGCATGATGCAGCTTCATCAGACTGCTACTGCAGTATTAACACTGTTTAAAAGTCTGGTCCATTTGTTTTGGTTTTCACTTTTTGCTGTAATCAGACACCAGTGGGAGGGAGTGAAACATATTTAAAAGTCTGCAAAAGATTATAAAAAAATAAAGAAAAACTAAAGTAATGCAAACTGTTTTAAAAATTCAAAAATGCTTCAAATGGAGGGTTCTTTGGTATTTCTTTCCATGCCATTTTATGTGTTTGGTGTTGTGTCTTTGCCTCTACATGCAGCTGTGTTTGCACCAATTTCACATTTCCACTCAGTGCAACGGCAGATGCAGGCAAACACGCTGTGTGTGTGTGTGTGTGAGTGTCTGAGTGAACGTTGACCCGTATGCACACGAGTAGAAAGACAGAAAGGGCTCCGCTTTCACTTTCAAAACATCCTGAGGAGGGAAACAGATACACTTACTCTTTGGTGATACCCTCAGTGTATTTGAAGGTAGAGGTGAGCCAAAGTGCATTCAACCCCTATCAACAGCTTTACATGATGGGAAAAGGATTGACTTCCACTCACAAAACCACTTCCAACACCACCACCGAAACAAGGCATGCTGATATGGGCACTGATGCACAAAACAGGTTTTTCTTTTAAACCTGGAAAACAGTCTTCAGAGAGACTTTAAAATAGTGTTTATGTAGCTGTATTGTAAATGCAACCATATACCAAAGCACAGTTGTTGGCAACCTTTCAGCTCAGATTGTTAGTGAGAGTTGCAACAATATGGTGGAGTAGACAATCATTTTTCTTGCTCCATGTAAAATATTAAATAGAATAGTTTCTGATGAGTAAAGGCCAGGTTGAAATCTAAGAATTAAAATCAATCTCTGATGCCTCTGTGCTCTGGACTAAATGTGAGGGTGGCAGGTGCTGCTGACCGTCTCTTCTATGAGCATCTTCTGGGCATTGTAATACTCTTTACTATCATCCTCCACTGCTGTCACAGATCCACAAATAGTGCAGGATTCAAATGAAAAGAATTTCATGACTCAAAGATGTGATGTAGCTGATTAGCTGGATGGACATTGTGTCATGATATTTGTTCAGTTATTCATTTCTTTATGGCTTAACTATATCTATTTCCATTGTCTTATTGTTTGTCCAAGTTTTTGGAAAAAAAAAACTTCCTCATGTTGTTAAAATAATGTCTATAAATTCCTCTCTCCATGTTTTGAACTCCTTAAAGTCTGCCCTCATTTTTTGCCTCCACTCTTTTATGAACCTGTATTGACATAAGTGCAGCAGAATAGGCTCATAAATGTAATCTTGCAAATTTCTGCCAGTGCCATGCCCTTGTTTTTTTCAGTGCAACCACATCATCAGTTAGGAATGTTGTCTAAGCTTTTGATGAACAGTAGTAGCAGTAAAGAACATATTACATCAGCGATGCCTTGTTAGCACTGTTTGGCATTAGTTTTTGAGGCAAGGATATCATGAAAATGTGTGATAACCTGCAAATGGCATAACACCATTGAAGGGATTAATGCCCTGTGTTTTGGAGAAATGGCTGGTGACTTGCTGTGAGCACCTACCCATTATTATTAAGGTTTGCTATGGGAATGTTCAATATTAAGTTATTCAGGAATCTGGCAGGCTCAAACTTGAGGGGAGGCATGCTTCCTACATTTAGCTCTTTAATATACAATATAAATTGCACAAACACAAGTTGTGACAGTTGCACAACTCAAGACAACATACTTTACATGTGCTTTTATGAGGTAACGTGAGTCTAAAAATAGGTAATTCATGCCACTTGAAGATGAAATAGCAGACTAAATTAATGTCAGTGCAGGAATGTATCATTGTGCTTAAGAAAATCTAGCAAATGCAATGTGTAACCTATAACGCAATGACAGAAGTCTTGACAAAGTTTAATTTTTTTAAACTTTAATCAGTTTAATCAGTTTAATCAGTTTGCACAACATTAAGATTTTTGGCTGAACAGGATCCCCTCTAAGTGAGACTGACTGAAGGAGTCACACCACTGGCCATCCATCCAAGCGTTGGAGATCTCCTATTCTTGGTTCTTGAAAACTGCAAGCGAACTGCTGAGTCTTGACTTGTAGAGCTGGCTCTGTTGTGTTGCACCATGCATTTATGATGTTGCTATTTGGTCTCTCCTGTATAAAGGTCTGAGCACTGCTTACTGCACTGCGCTGCAAGCATGACTCCACACAGCTTGTGCTTGGGTATTTTGCCCTTTTTTGTGAACTAGCTGCTGTCTGAGGGTTTTTTGCCGTTGAAATGTAAGGGTATATCATATTTGTTTCAGACACTCCTGACACATATGTCATAATGATATATTTGCTGCTGTTTTTCTTGATATCTTTTGTTCATGTTATTTTTTTCTGTTTTTCTAGCTGATTTGATGAATGCTCAGTTTGGATAACCACGGGTTTGAGGTGTATTCTTGCGTTTGTGTTCCTTCGTAGAGCTAAACAGATTCTTCTGAAGGCTCAAAACTGACTTCTGAATTAGAGAATAAGACATGCCCACATTCGTCATTGATGTTATGTAACTTTCAGAACTTCTACCCAAAGAGGCTTACAGTTTCACTGAAAAATCCAAGTAAATAACCAAGTTTGGAACATTAGATACCGAAATGCCTAACACTGCAACTACGATCCAATGCTTCTCAGAGGACATCTAAACTTATGAGACAAGAACACTGAACCATGACACAATGTTAAACATTCATGACCAGTGGGTAGATAACTTATTGGATATCCACCAACCAGAAAAAGACCCTATTCTCTGTTCTGAAAACTATCACCCAACCACCTGACTCCCTTCCTCCACACATAGCCTCCTCTGCATTCTGTAAATGCTTGATTTCATTCTTCACCTCCAAAATTCAGAATATTCATAAACAGCTCGTTCCAAAGATCTCCTACAATCCACCACCAATATTTCCCTCTCTGCCTCCCTCCCTCTCCCTTTCTGCTTTCACTCTTCCCCCCGTCTCTGCCATTTTTGAACTAATAAGAAAATCCAAATCCTCCACATGTCGATTAGACCCCCTCCCAACCATCCTTGTCAAAGCATCTGCGTCCTCACTGGCACCTCTAATTATCCACATCATTCACTCCTCCCTCACCACTGGACAGGTTTCCTCACTGTTAAAAACAGCTGCCATCACCCCTACACTTAAGAAACCTGGTTTGGATCCCAACAATCTTAACAACCTCCGTCCCATTTCCAATCTCCTGTTTATTTCAAAAATCCTTGAAAAAGCAGTTGCCTCTCAGCTCCAAGCCCATTTATCCAACAACAATCTGTATGAACATTTTCAATCCGGTTTCCGCTCACTCCACAGCACCGAATCCGCATTACTTAAAATCGCTAATGACCTCCTCCTGGCAGCTGATTCCGGTCTGTTATCTATTCTCCTCCTCCTTGATCTGAGTGCGGCCTTCAACACCATTTCCCACTCCATCCTCCTGGCTAGACTCTCCTCCATCGGCATCACCCACACCCCCCTCAATTGGTTCAAATCCTACCTCTCCGGCCGCACTCAGTTCATCCAGTTGAAAACATTTACTTCCCAGTCACTCCCAGTCACCACTGGTGTGCCCCAGGGCTCTGTCCTTGGGCCCCTGCTGTTCATCATTTACCTCCTCCCCCTTGGTTATATTTTTAGAAAACACCACATACATTTTCATTGCTATGCGGATGACACCCAGCTCTACCTCTCCACCAAGCCCAACTCTACTCTCCCGCCATCTTCCCTCACCGATTGTCTTCAAGAGATTAAGTCCTGGTTCACCTCAAACTTTCTTAAATTAAACAGCAGCAAAACAGAAATGTTATTAGTGGGCACCAAATCCACTCTCTCCAAATCTGACAGTTTCTCTATTCCCATTGATGATTCTTCCATTTCCCCCTCCCCTCAGGTAAAGAGTCTGGGTACCAGCACTCTGTCTTTTACATTACATACATCACAAGAACCGCCTCCACCCATCACATCACCCCTGTTCTGCAGCAGCTCCACTGGCTCCCCGTCACCTACCGCACCCACTACAAAATCCTGCTGTTCACCTACAAGGCCATCCATAACCTCGCTCCTCCCTACCTTTCTGATCTCCTCCATATCTCCATACTAGTCTGTTCCCTCAGATCCTCCTCCATCCACCTCACCATCCCTTAAAAAAAAGCAGTATTATTAATGTTTTTTAAATCTATTTTTCTTGTTATTAGTTTGGAAACTATGTTTTCTTTTTGTTTGTTTGTTTGTTTTTTGTTTTTTGTTTTTTTTTCATTTTTTTTCATTTTCCACAAATATCTACATCCCATAAAACAAAGTATATCTATCTTCTTTTTGCAACATTTTTATGTTTTTCTCTATTTTTAAACCTAAAAATACTGATAAAATGTAAATTTTCAAAAATGACAAATTTCCTATAGTAGATATTTATAAAAAATTATAACTTGTCTATTTTCAAAAGGTCTCGTAACATCTGCGTCTAAACAAGTTTTATTTAGCTGGCTGAGGGAAAGAGGCCTCTGGATTTACCAGCAGTTTTCTCTTTAAACAGCAACAGTTAAAATATTTCTTAATATAAATATAAATAAAATCAAATATAACAAAGAAAGATGAAATGTTCAGGATTTACTAACTAAAAGGTAAAAAGTCAGCAGGATGAATCTAAAGCTGTGAGGCTGCTTCCTTCTAAACACAGAAGGAACAATAACTGATGAATATCAGCATCAGGTGAACAGACTGAAAGCAGGATTAGAATTTCACAGCTTCTAGATGGTGAGGAGAGAGAAATATTCACAATATGCACAATAACTTCCATCCATGCACCTTTAGTGCTTCTTTATCCAGATTTTTTGCCTATGAATTCTCTAACTTTGCATTCTTAGCTTGATAGTTTAGCTTAACCTCTTGCGCCTGCACCCTCTACTACCAGGAGTTACGGGATTAACATCCTGTTTTACAGGTGTAGTGTCAGGTCTGTAAATGTAAATGTAAATATAAACGTGTGTGGTATCCACACAAAGTCCAGAATCTCAGCTAACATGTCAGTAAAACCATTTCTATGACCACCCAACACAGTTAAGACGATAAACAATTAAAAGACTGAGTCCACGAAGTCTGAAAAAATATATAAACACACATTTTGACTCCCCATGTCCACCTGACGACATGAACATGGACAAACCACAGCTCTACTGAAAGCACGCATCTCACAGATTCATCTCGCTATGACCAAGATTTACAGAACCAGAGGCTTCACTTACTTAAAACATGGAATAAAATGTCTTACCTTTGCTGTCTTGCCTCAAAACTTGCATGAGTTTTGACAGACAAAGTGAAAAGTTGGTTCTTTTTCTTATTTAAGTACCAGACAGAAAACGTCTCTTCATTTTAATATATCTGCTCTCTCTTGATTACATCAGATGCACCACTGCAGCAGGGCAAGACATGGAGGAAGATGCATTGGACTGCAAATATATATATATATATATATATATATAGGACATGCAGTTCAAAGCTTTTTCTGGTGCTCTATAAGTCCGAACACCATCTGTACTGTGCATGAGTGTGTTTTTTGTGTATGCATGTGTGCTATTTTAATGCCTTTCATGTACACAGTATAGGTCTGTGCATGTCTCTCTCCCTTTCTATGTTATTCTGTATCTCTCTCCTCTGACATCTGGATGGGTGTGAAACAGCTGTGTCTACTGGAATCCCCTTCAAGATTTATAGTCTACACACACATATAAATATTTCCTCACACAAACCCTCATTCTTTATCTTTCCGCAGCATCCAACTTCACGCCACACCCCATCCTCCACCTCAACCTCTCTGATAGAGAGTATTTGGGGATTTTAGGATGCCTCTGGTCATGTTTTTTTTCTTTTTTTTTTTTGCTCTGTGCCTTAACAGTTAAGTGTATCTGCATTTGGCAAACGATAAATTTGCATGTATGAAATTGCATAACTCCTTTTATAATTTTTTAGGGTGTACATGAGCAAGCACATGCATGTGAACGTTAAAAATTTTGTATGTTTTGTTCTCATGCATCCCCATGGCAAACATTCCTCATCCTCTGATCTTCTTCTCTTTTCCTTTCATCCCTCCCTTTCTTTTCTCCTCTCCTCTACTCTGCTCTGTTGACATCGTCCTCAGGGCAGCCATCCATAGGCAAGAACATTCTGGTTTATATGTATTACTGGAAAAAAGCCTATTCTTTTATCTTTTCCCCTCTTAGCTAGCTGCTATTTGGGTTACAGCAAGATTCCATGATTTGTATCAGAATGATTTATGGGATGAAATTAGTTGATGATAACATCTGGAAAAAATATCTTAAAAAATACTGAGCGGTAACAATGACAAATTATTTTGATGAAGTTCATAGTTTTAGTGCCCCATTTTGAACTCAGGATTGCCACAAATTTGATGTCAGATAATGTTAAGTCGTCTACCTTGGGAGCTCAGCCACTTTTCATCCACAACTACAAAATAAACACATCCCTGTGTGTCACTACTTTCTTGGTTCTCCCATTCAGAATGTCCTATTCACCTTCTTGGTTCAGCACAAATGTCCAAGATCACTCTACAAAAAGCAGCATAGCCCTATATTTCTAAAAATGAACTTTTTCACATCCATTCATCCTAAAAATGTTAATGCTTTTCCCAGAGCATTAGCCCATTAATCACAGAAAGCTTAAATCTGGTCCAGTCAAACTCCTGAATTGCACTCTTCTTGAAAGTTCAATGACTGCACAATCTTGCTGAAAATCCTTTCTACATCATCCCACATTCAATAGGGTTGAGGTCCTGGACATAAAATCTACTATAACAGCAATAAAATTTAAATAAATAAATATCATTGGGAAGATCATACAGTAGAATGACTGGACCTTAAATTCTTGTAAGTAAGGTTTAGTTCTTTAGAGTTGCAACATATGATAGGCACCAAATTCATACTGAATGAATGAGATACTTGCTCTCAAGTTAAAACACGAAGCTGGCACAAAACCAAAATGATTGCAGTTGTTTGGATGGAGACTAATTATATCTTGACTTGCAAACTTAACTGGACATTTATTTTGTTTCTGTTCATCACTCTGCTAAGGAGGGCCGACCACCTGCACACCTGTGTCTCATTACCTTAATCTCCAACTGCTGCTTAAGGACGGGGCTTCCTCCTACACAGCGCCAGATTGTTGTGTAGCCAACTAGGGTAACGCACTCAGGCCAAGTTTGCTTATTCCTGTATCTGTTTGACCAAGCCTTGTAACAAGCAGATGTCAAGTGGAACAACGATACTGTCAGAAGAGTATATTACAACGCTTTAAATTATGTTTTAAAAGATAAACTGTGTTCCCTAGTGGTAATGCATGGCTCAGAACTCACAATCCCCACAAACTGACTGAATCTCAGGTGAAATTGTTAGCTTGTCCGGCATTTATAGCCTTCATTCTGCTCTACCAGACAATAGCCAACCACCAGTAGAAGCCACAATCCACCTGACCTCTCTCAGGTGCCATTGGATGCAATTAGTAAGTCCCAGGCTCACAAAATGACTTCCTCACACCACTGAATTCCTGCCAAACTCATCACTCCCCTCTAGCCGTCTGTACTCTATATCAGAACAGGAGCATGATGCACACATGAATGACTTCCTATCTTCTAGCATCATTCGTCATTTGTCTTCTTCTTTAGGAAATGGTTTCTTCTTTGTTGGCAAGAAATATAGTTCATTGCATCCCTGTATTGATTATAGAAAGCTGAACAAGATCGCCATTAAAAACAAGTATCCATTACCTCTCACTACAGCTCCTGGTTCAGGCTCTGGTCATTTCATGCATTGACTACTGCAACTCCTTACTGGCTGGCCTGCCTGCCTGCTCAGTTAAACCCCTGCAGACGATCCAGAACGCAGCAGCACGTCTGGTCTTCAACCAGCCCAAAAGAGCTCATGCCACTCCACTGCTAATTGCTCTTCACTGGCTTCCCGTTGCAGCATGCATCAAATTCAGAGCTCTTTCAGGCTTACAAAACAATAACCCAAACGGCTGCTGCCTCTTACTACTTTTTTGGCAAACCAATAATCAGAAAAATAAAAAAAACAGTTGACAAAATTTGGTACATATAAAATATTTTAAAACATTTACCACAACTTATGACAAACCTTTTTTTGTTCCACATGGTAAAATTGTAAAAACATGAAAAAAATCTATTGGTCGATTGCTATAGGTCTAGCTATATAGATCATGTTTTTGTTTTTTTTCTAATGTTCTGGGAATGTAAAATGAAGTATCATATGGTGCAAATTTTCTCCTTTCAAAATATTCTATGAAGTTGCTGTAGGCTAAAATTGAGTTTGTTTTATAGAGTAAAATCTAAAAAATAGTTACTGACATGTGACTTCTATAAAGTGAACCACAGCTCTCACATGACACCCAAGGCTGGAAAAGAAAGTTGTGAAGAGCGATTTAGAAGCCTCAAAACTTTGCAGGGCAATGATGGCTCCAGCAATGAGCATAATGAACATCAGTGAACCAGAGTTTTAAGGTCAGAAACTTGTGTATTGATGTCATGTAGCTCTGTGATAACAGGTTTATAATGGAAAATTAATTACTAGTGCCAGCAATTTATAAGTCTATTACATTCCAGCAGCATGTTCAAGTTGTTGAACATGTGGTTGTCCATGATCTTAGTGATAATTTACAGCTATTCATTTCATAGATATTCCCCAAAAATCTGTTTACTATTAAAAAAAAAAAACTTACCATGAAGAATTACCATGTTTATACAGATCTCCAGATGTGTGTGTCACATGAATGCCACTGCTTCCAGAGATATACTGTTTTTTTCCAGTTTTTAAAGGAACACTAATGCTGCAGAAACTTGTCTGCCTGACTTATGCCTCACACACACACCACCTCAGTATGATGTATGGTTTTTATGGGGTGTTCATTTAATGTAAAGGTGGGAGGTTAACTTGACAAATTGGATGCACTTGTGTGTATCATGTTTTTAAGAGGAATGTATATGTGCTAAACTTTTCATATTGTGATTTATGGGACCAAAATGTTCTGAGGGAGTGAGGGAGTAACAGACTAATTGGAAACTGTTCGAGTGTGTGTATGGGTCTGTGTGTGTGGTTTATGCGTGATGGAGTGCAGCGCCTATTATAGCTGCAGAGCAGCGATTAGACTTGTCTGTGAGCTGATTAATATTCTCCAGAGACACTGGGTGAGGTGAGGGAAATGATTATGGGATGGACAGATAATGGAAAGATAATGCCCCCATGGATCACACTGTCAGAACCAAGAGAGTGTGAGAGGGAGGAAAAGGAAGATGGGGGAGAGAGGGATGCAGGCTAAGAGAGCAGGCCAAGTAGAAAAAACTTTCAAGAAGGATTTACAATGATAAGTCAGAGCAAGAAAGGTAAGAGGGAGACATGAAATAAGACAGGAAACATACAGCATAAAGCATTCTTTGTAGCCAAAACTATCAAGCATGAATTCACGTTTACCAGAATTTCCGAATTTGTTAAAGAAAAAACTTGATTCACTTAGGCAGATCACTTAAATCCATTAAACGTCATAGGGTGATTGTAAAAACCCATTGTAATTTTCATTACCGGTTTGTAAAATGCACAACATTTCGTACATGTACTACGTATTTGTAGCCTATTTTCTTCCACTATTCTAAGGTCAAGTCATAGGAACGGCAGCCTGAACAGGGAGCCCAGCCTTTCCCTTTTCCCGACGACTTCTTTGAGCTCGTCCAGCCATTTCTTCCAATTTTTTCCGGGGGATCCCAAGACATTCCCATGCCAGCTGAGAAAGTAGTCCCTGCATCGTGTCCTGGGTCTTCCCTGGGGCCTCCTCCGAGTGGGATGTGCCTGGGGAGAGCACACCAGGGAGAGGTCAAGGAAGCATCCTAACCAGATGTCACCACACCCCTATAATAAAGTACATTATACAAACTTTGCAATCATAATCAGTGAGACATATTATGTTACATTGAGTTTTACTTGAAAGTCTATGTGTTTCAGGCTCTTCTGGGAGTTTTTATTTATTTTTTTTTTTTTTTAATTGGCTGCTCTTGGTGTCAATCATAGATGTCATGTGTAATTTTCAGAATGTTTGGCTACAATATCTTAGTTAAACTGACATTTACTTTTTCTCACGACAGATCTTAAAATTATTGAGTAACTGACAGTTTGGCTGTACAATATGTTATAAAGTAAGCATTTGTTTTTACATCCCTACTGTATTTACAACTACAAAACTGGAAGCACTAGCAACCTACTCCCACTTTATTTATTAATAGATTTTATATCTCACATAAGCCATTCCCAAACAACACAAAATGTAGGATTTATGCCACCATTACAGACGTACGGAGGGAATGTGTTGCGTTACCTTTTGAAATGCTCAACATTAGTCGAGCATCACGGCACGACCCAAACAGGGTGCAGTCTCGGTAATATGGTGTCTTACTGTCTATTTAAGAAAGGAGAAGGATGGAGCTATGGAGGGAAAAAACGAGTGCTCAAGCATTTTCCGTTGTTTTTTTAAGAAGAACATTAGCCAGTGGTCCACCTTCCTTAGTGGATAAAGTTATAGTCCCTGAAACAGAAGACAATGCAAGGTAAAGTAAAGTTTGTGTCTTTTTTATCTAGGCAAGCCTTCTGCTCAGGCAATCTTAAAATTTTAAGTCAACAAGTTCCCTTAGTTTAACTACAACTTTTATTGTGCTAGCTAACAGTATTTGTCAGTAGCTAACGTGTTTTTCAAGACTTTTATTCTGCTAACTGTAAAGTGAACTAACAGCAGCAGCTAAGCTAGCTCAGACTACTGGATTGCTGTAAAGTTTCTGAGCTTTTTTATGTCACTTTGATAGTATTTCTGACTGTGTTACTATACTCTATAACTTATCATCGACAGCTGCTGTTGGATATCTGTCTCAAAATATTTCTTCAAAGTTTGAGGTAGCTAGTTACCGCTCATTGTTGTTAGCACATGAACACCATACTAAAATCACAACTTCAATTGCTGTCATTAGCTCTCTTCTGCATTAACCACACCCACTTCCAATTTCTGACCAATCACCCAATTGTACTCAGATGCCACATGAGAAAAAAGTTCTACTGGGTTGAACTGGGTTGAACTCCCAAACCAGGGCTGCAAGAACGTAATGACATCATTTTGTTCTTGCTGCCTCGAGAACAAGAAGAAAGTTCTCTGTTCTTTGGGAATCTGTAACGACTTTAACTCCTATGTGTCAAGGGATGAAAAAAAAGTGAAGCTTCTTATGAAAACAATAACATATTTTTAAGTTTTAAATAAGATATTTTGTACTTAGGGGTTCTGGATTTCTTTGTGTGTGTGTGTGTGTGTGTGTGTGTGTGTGTGTGTGTACCTTGTGAAAATGTATTTTTTTCTTATTGCAGTTCTTGTTTAATTACAAAGAGAATGAAAGCTTCAGCTTTTCCTATCTTATTCACTGGAATCTGCAGAGAAAGGAATGACATTTCTGCAGTCACAGTTTCTTGAGATGTATGTGCATATTTGCACATATTCTTTTTTTTCTCGACCCCTCAGCTTCATAATTGACCTTTTGTCTGTGTCTAGCCATCTGTGTGACTCCAGTCCTGCAGTTTGAACATTTGTGTTTTCGTGGTGAAACTGTGTGTGCTGCTCATTGTTCTCTGTCTTTCTCCAGTTCTCTCTGGTTTTGGCTCCAGCTCCATCACTGGTATAAGAAAGAGGCTGGAATTTGAAGCATGCAGTTTGTACTTCCTTTATTTTCCTCATGTTGCTAAGGTAGCTCTTCCTGTCTTGGGAGCTGTGAAAACAGCACTCCAATGCCGAACACATACAGTGCAAAATGTGCACACATGGACACATACCTATGGGTATGTTATTGGTAAGGTCAGGATGTAAGCAGATGTAAAAACAAAACAGAACTTTGATAAAATTAAAAAAAAAAACAGCATCAGGGTATCCAAGAGGACTACAGTACCCCCCACCTACTACAAAAAACAATCTGTAGTCTTTGAATCAGTAAGTTCTATTTCCACTGGAGTACATCCAGTTAACAATATGTGATCCAAGTACGTATCAAACATTAGGTCAGATCTGTTCATAACAGAATACATTTGACATTGAGGGCATCAAGAAAAGATGTCTAACCAGAAGCTCAGTGATTTAGTACCCTCTGCATCTGTGCTGCCTTTTATCTATTTTTTTTTTTTTTTTCATACAAAGAAGTTTAAATTGGTTTGCTTTGTTTTTTCTCCCTGACTGACTTTTTCCTGTCTTTTTGACAGTCATACCAGGTTCATGACCTCTACTTGGCCACAATGGGACACTGAAATACCGTCCTGCTGTCATTTTGTCAGACTCATCTTTTTCTCTCTCTCGCTGGCCCTGACAGCCTGTGACAGTACGGATCAGGACAAAACACAAAGTCAAACACAGACTTTCATTCTATAAGTCTTTGTCACCAGCTCACAAAAATGCCTTTGTCACCATCCAAAGAAACGTACAGAGTAGGGAGCAAAGGAACTGCTTGAAGGCACAAAGGAAGGAGAGGATGTTAAGTGTTGACTTGCGACTTTGTCAAAAGCTTGTCCTTGTCTCTATAGCTGCTGTGAAGGATTGAGAGAGCCAGACGGATAAGATCTAGAAGGAAGAAAGATAAGTTTATTGATAATGGCTTAAATGGAGGACAACATGTTTGAAGTGAAGCATTTGGTCCTGGCCAAAATAGATATTTTGAGGACTAAATTGGAAAAAGTTAATGTGTTTTCTTCGAGCATTAAACTTTTTTTTTATTTATTTGTTTTTACTGAAGATGAAACATAGAAGTAGATGTTTTAAATTCCATCCCATAAATAAAATTTAGAATGCATGAAAATATCTCTATTAATTACACTTGCTCAGATATTGCTCACATATTCCAAACCACGATCCTCGTGTCCATTCATGGTACTTTTAATTTAGATTTCAGTGGTCATTGTCCTCGATTTGAGCTTGGTGTTGATTTGTCCAAGGGACTTACCAATGTATTTTGGGCCCTCCTAAAAAAGTAGTATCCAACACAGAAACTTTTACTGTTGGACAACCATACATTCAGTCATTTATTTTCTATACCGTTTATTCCAATCAGGGTTGCAGGGAAGCTGGACCCAATCCCAGCAATTAACAGGTTACAACATACATGTCTTTGGACTGTTGGAGGAAGGCGGAGTACCCGGAGAGATGCATGGGGAGAGCCATTAGTTAGTCTGAGATATCAGTACTTTAACCTGCTATGTCTGTGTATAGTCTGTATGTGAGTGTGTTTGGTAACTTTAGTGGTAACTCTTTTTTTGTCTTTAATTTTTTTTTTTTTTTTCATTTTAGATCATGTTTTAACATCTACCTATCGAGGGACAGCAGGTGGAAATTAGCAGCTTTTCTTTTAATAAACAAAGTAAATAAATAAACATAAACAAATAAATAGAAACTTAAAAGAACAGTAAATTACAGATGAAGTCAAACTTCCATGTTCTGAAAAGTAAAGTGTATGTGTTTTTAAATTAAACCTGGCTGATGATATGAAAAAGTGGCATTTTGAGCTGAAAATTCAAAGACACTTTCTGGTGGCTTGTGAGACAAATTTGGGGCACAATATGGCATATGATAATGTGATGTTGATGTGCCAAAAAATTAAATATCTCCTAGTTTGTGAAACCTATGCTGAAGTACAACTTCAGCCCTCATTTTAACAACATTCCTCTATGAAAACAACTGGTTAAAATAATACTTTGTTCTAGTAAAATTATGACTATATTCCCATAACATTACAAGCTTTTTCTTGTAATATTATGACTTTTTTAAATGTCTTTGTTCTCATTATATTTCAACTTTATTCTCAAAGTCTGTGAAAAATGTTTTCACAGACTTTTAAAATAAAGTTTGAGATTTGGCTGTAACACTCCTTCATAGTTTTGCACTAAAGGTAGATCATGAAAAAATGTCTTCTTTTATAAGTGGTCACTAAATCTGTATTTTTCAAAAGTAGTTTTCTGAGAAACCACAGGAAAGATGGATGAGTCAAAATTCTGTCTCGGTGGAAGACTGGAACATATAGCTCACACAACTAAACATATTTTAAGTCATGTTCATTTTCTTAATGGTACACTTTTACAGGTTGACTGAGACTTGCACACAGGTAAGAGTCAAATGGGGGGGTCTGTGTCTGATCACTTCTATTTTCCTAAATACAGTGTTTCTCTTATTTGTGTGTGTACAGAAGGGTTGAACACCATAAATCTCTTTGAGGATAGGTGGTCCCAAAGTGTCTGCTGTTCTTATCAGTTAAAGTAATTTCTGCCTGACAACAGACTCCATGCTCTGTCTTTATGGTAACAGACAGCTTGAGCTCTGTGTAAAACCTAGGACTCAGTGATTCAGCATTTGGAATTCATTCGAAACTTAGGTGACAGCTGACATAACAAACAAATTATGTTGGGAGGATTTGTGCCTCGGAATTTCTGTGGATGGTACAGGCACAACCAGCCTGAACACTGCTGTATACCAATCACACTACCACTTTACTATCAGGCTGAATTTGCTTAATTTATTTCCAGCTTTTGCACATTTGAATTTTTTTAGGACTGTGTGGACAAAGAAATCTGATCATTGATTTTCAAATCTGATTCGAGTCAGTTCAGCTCATGGTTGTATCAGACACATCCTATATGTAACTATGTCACTGAGTAATCACGCTCTTGTTCCATGCTTTTTTTGATTACATGCATATACTGATCATTGAACCATAAACCTGCAATACATCTACAACACTGCTAGCAATATCCACTAAAATAACAAATGCTAGACTCCTGGGTTTGTTGTCCCTTCAGTTTTTTTCTAAATGGCTGAGCAAATGTTTGCTATCCTCTAGAACTAGATTTTCATTCACAAATTTTATGAGAGTTTCATAATTTCATAGTTATTTTTGAGTCTTGCTAATCTCCCAAATAGTTTCACAAATGTGCCGCATTCTGTTATTGTTATTGCTCTACACAAATTGGGTATGTAGAGCATGTGTTTTTAGTGGGCAGTCATAGTCCCATAAAAGTCAGATATATAACACTTGTGAGCCATCAAATCTGATCTGTAGTGAAACAGAAATTAATTTAAATTATGTGTTTTGACTAGTCAATTGAATGTGGCCTAAGGCCTCTAAACTGTAATTGTGCATGAACAAGACAAAAAAACGCAATAATGGATCCAAAGGATACACTGCCAGTGTTCTGGTTCCACACTCCACTAGTAACCCCAAGAGGTCCAGTACGAAAGCTTCAAAAAGCCACAGGAGTTCTAGTGAAGCAAGGAACCTCATCAGTGTTTGAAGGGGGTTTGGATTCAGTGTTGTGGTTGATCTTTTTAATCTGTGATTTAGGCAGCCGTTTGGAAACATTTTTCCACGTGCAAGTTGAAGAGTCAAGAAATCTTTCCTGAAGGCAACAGTCAATCATCAAAATTGGAAAGGTGTTTGTCCCCTATGTCTTCAAACAACTGTGTGAGTGTCAATCCTAAAATTTGTGTGCACATATTTTGTGTTTGTGTATGAGGCTTGTTTTATACACTGATACACCTGGCTTCTTACATAAGCTAAAGCCTCCGAGCTGCGGCACACCTCCACTGTCAGAGTTTCCACTGCACTGATCTCACACTGCTGATATGCAGGCACATGCACTCTCTCTCTCTCTCTCACACACACACACACACATGGTAAATGGTTTACAAACATTTTGTACCAAGAAGTGTGCAGCTAGCACAGATGCACTATCAAGACAAAAAAAAAAGAGAAAAGAAAGAAAAAGCAAAAAACCAATATACAAACACTTGTATAGTCTTCCATTTATTCTACATTTAAATCAATTTTCTCTATAAATACACTTTGCAATAAATATACTGAGTTGTTTCCCATCTAAATTTATTTGCTTTAAAGTGTGTGACTTTATAGTTAATGCTTCAGCTGATTGAAGGTGCTGAATCAGCAGTAACCAAATGCATCAACAAGAAAAAGGCACCCACATCAAAAGTGGGACACCACATGCCCACATGTCCTACTGAAAGGGTACAACAGGGCAATAAGCATGGCATAATAACTACTGGTCCAGAGAGGACAACAGCAGATTAAAGAGAACAGAGTGCAGGAGAGAGATCAGGGTCATTACAGAGAGAGTACGCAGAGTTAGGATATATGGAAGGAAAGCTGGAGCAACACTTTCCCAGAGAATAAATTGAAAAATTTTAGCACTTTAAAGTTCAGTTAACAGCTTCTCTTCAAGCCAACTCACACTGTAAAATAGATTATAAAGGGACTGTAAAATATGTTAATATCTGCAATCTCAACTCAGACTCACATCAGCTGCAGCAGAATGAACAAGAGGGATATAATGACAAAAATGTTAAGAAATAAAAAAGGCGACTAGGTGAGATGACCACTTGATCAAGCTGCTTTGCATTGCCTCATCAATGAAGAGAAAAACTGATACTTGACCATAAACTGCAGCACACATTATGTAATCAAACACATCCTGAAGGTGTTTTATGCAATTAAAATCAAGTCACTGTGTAAGCCTGTCAAGCACGACGCACATTCCTCTAAAATTCCTCTAAAAGATAACAGTCAGAAACACTGTCTTTATCTGATTATCAGTAGATTTAATTCACTTGAACAAAAAGGTTTTCTTTGAACAAATGAAAACCAGACCTACACTTTCAGAGTCAACCACAACATCTAATGCTGACAAGGGGGTTTTTAGATTAATCGGTTATAGCAGCAGAAGCTGCTTAAGTCATTCACACCTACTCAAACTTTTGCACCATTTATAGTATTTGTTCACTGTTAAAATAGTTTGATATTAAAAAAAAAATAATTCAAAACTGAAATAGCACAAAATAATGAAGTGTAATTGTAGCCCCTATGTTCTTTTTTTTATGACTCATTTCCTGCATTAATATGGAGCTTAAATGTCACAGTGATGACATTAACATACAGAGTGTTGCTACATGATGATATTTGCGTTTTATTATTGTTAGTTTACTCCCACAAGGAAGAAGAGAGGTGGAGGTTGACAGTAATCCACTCACGCCCACGCAAGAGATCGTGGGATTCTAAGAATGATCTCCACATTTAATGTCTTCAACATTGTTATGAATAATTCAGGTTAGTTGTTAAAAGTGTGCAATTATTGATTAGAATTAGAGTTTAAACATTTTAGCATCATTGGATTTTGGTGTTTTTTGTATTATGTGGATCCTCCCTTGACACAACGCCATAGGCATATATTGGCAATCTTGTAACCATGAACTATGATACAGCTACAGTTTGGAAATGTGGACAAACAAATCTGTTGCATTGTTTTCTGGTAAGATTAGCTTGTAACTGAGGGAAAGTTAGTAATATCATCATAATAATCACCATAATTTCAAAAGCTTTTTTAAAATAAATTTTTAATAGCATGTTTTCCGTAAAATAGACCATCAAGAAAAATGTGTGTTTTGAGGATGTGTGCAAAATGTTGCAATGTGGGTGTTGAATTTCATCACATCCGCAAAGAAGCTATAAACAAATATAGATCTGGTCAGAAGGAAACGAAAGTTCCTCTTTCTATTTTACTTCCCTCGTGCTTTCATCAGAAGCACAAGTGCAGAGCAGCTTGATGAGAAGATGGTTAAAAAAAAGAAGGAAAACAAGGTAGAGAGAATTGGATTTTAAAGCACAATTAAACAAAGACAAAAGAGAAGAAATGGATAAGCACGCACTTCTTGTTTCACTTCTTTAAAGTTCATTAGATATTTGGAAACAAACTTAATGCCTAGTAACTGTAACTAAGTGCTCAGGGGCAAAATAAAGGGGTTCTTAAAATACTTTAAGCTGTCCTGGGGCTCTTCTAGCTCAAGCACAGCTCCAGCTCTTTTTCCCAAAAGATTTAAAATTAAGGTTAATGATCAACTGAATAAAGGTTTTGTCTGTCTTTAGCAAGTGTCAGACAAAGCAGTGGTGCATGGTCAACATACCTGTTCACACCCTTAAAACTGAGCCGCCTGTAGAGGAGAATTAATTTCCCTACAGGCATGTTGGAAAATATTACTCATTATGACACTTTGCACATATAATGTGCAGGTGAGCATTAAAGAGAAGACACTCATTAGTTCACACAATATGATAACTTCTAATCGTATGCATAAACAACAGTGACACTAATGGTAACAAATACATGCTACAATTCAGTAATTATGGCTGCAACTAGTTGCAACTTTTTTTTTTTTTTTTTTTTTAGTTTAGTGGGGCCTGTAACTTACAGCAAAAAGAGGGAAACAAATTTAAAAATTAAGTGAAACTATTTGGTAGTAATGTAGTAATATTGTGGTAATTATGTGGTAACTGTCTGGAAATGTCTGCAAAATGTCAATATGATTAAAAAACTACTAAGTATAGTGACATAAATGTCATAATAACCTAATAATGTTTAGATAGTTTCTATTTAATAGCCACAAATCAGGACTGTAAAATGATCAATTGCATGTTTTAATTTTATTTCATAGTAATATTACATTAAACCAGACATCAGCAGCTTTAACAATAACCTGGAAACAATGATAGTTGTTCCATGTAATAACCATGAATCAGAGCTGCAAAATGAACAATTGCATATTTCTGTGTCATTTTGTGGTAACATTACATTAACTAAACTAAACATCGGGAGGAAGACATATTTTCTGGAAACATTCTCAGTAGTGTCTGTGTAACCAACCTCCTGCTTAGATGTCTTCCAGGAACTCTCAATATGCTGAGTATGTACTCCTGCAGCTGGATGAGCAAAAAACTCTGGTGACTGACTTGATAATATAAAAACCCATGCTATCTCAGTCTGTGGTTAGGCCTCCAACAATGACTCAGAATGATACTTGCAGCATGAAATATTTCGGAATTAGGGGCAGCAGCCCTTTATCATTTAGTGTGCAAGCAAATTTTAACTTCTAACAGAGAAGATTTTAGTCAAATAAAATAAAGTTTGCTGGGACTTGATCTGGAGCCAGGCTACACTCCTGTGAAATGGCCATTTGCCATTCTGGGGACTCATTTGGCTATTCGGAAAACGCAGTTTGGGAACTCCATGTCTTATGGGTCCGCATGGACAGCTGCAGTGGCCAGAAGGAGGCAAGGCTCCAACACATCTTGCCTCGCACCACCGCCACCAGATCTACGGCCCATGTCTCCTGTGTCGCCGGCACATCAAGTCTTTGTGTCTGAGAGGGTCCCAGAGAAGGGCACTCCGTCTTCTGTGGTTCCTGTTTTTGAGGGGGTCCTGGGTCGGGACGCTCCTCCACTCTTGGTTGCGCCTCCTCCGCCTCTGGTTCCTGCTCATGGGCCTGAGGGGATTGCTGCTCACTGGGTATCCTGTGGCTTGCCGGAGCTGTCCCTGCTCCTTCGCACCCGGGTCTCAGGTTTGGGGGGGATACTGTCATGATCGTCATCTTTCTGGTTTAGTTTTAGTCTCTGATGGTTTTATTGTCTTATCAGGTTTCCTGTTATATTTTGTAAGTTAATTTCCCTCGTGTATTGTGTTGTGTTTTGCTTCCTGTTTGTCAGCTCACCTGGTTTAATTAGCAAATTCACTTCACCTATTTCCTATTAGTTCTTCAGTGTATTTATACTCCGTGGTTTTAAATTTCCCTCTGCCAGTCCATTTTAGCCTTCATGTCATGTACCTGAAGAACATCTATTCAGTCTTGTTGTAAAGAAAATGCCCCTTGCACTTGTCCCAGAAGAAATGAAAACAGGTAAAGGTCAAGGTAAGTTTGGTAAATCGAGCTGTAATGATGAAAACCTGGAGCTTGAGAAAAGACTGCAGAGCTCCCTGCAGTCAAATTAAACACCATGTTTGAGTCCATAGCAAAACCTTACTGTGTTTTACCTTGTTGGCCAGTCAAATATTGCAAAAGTGTTCCAGCCTTATGTGCACATGGGAGCGCATGTGTGTCCTGAGACCGGGTGGACTGAGGACAAACTTGAACGTGTGGGTGGGGGTATCAGACAAGGCCGCACATGGAGCCACAACACCCCCTCAGCAAACAACAGGAAGACCAGACCACCAGCCCAACCCATACAAACTCACCCTCACCACATGACAACACTATTGTGGCAATGGGAGACTGCGTGTATGTGTGTGAGTATTCATTGGGGTGGGGTGGTCATCTTGGTTTCCTCTAGAGAGTGAAACAAATGGATTTAGGGAGATTCACTTCCCCATTAGGACAGACAGATAACATTGACACAGCCTGTCACAATTAAAGTCAGACTGAGCCAAAAATGTCCAGTCTGTCAAGACAGAGAGTTTGCTGGAAATGTGTCCAAAAAGTGAATAAAATCTGACTTCATTTTCAAAGTTGCTTAGATGTGTGAGCAATATGCACTTCATATGTTGTATTACAGTAAGTGAAGTTGTATTCAAACTCTAGCTCTACTTTGTCTCTAACTGAAACTATATTTCTCGCATGGGATGTTTTCTTCTAAAAATAGGAGAAAGAAAAAAGAAAGAATAGAAAGAAAACTTTATTCATATAAATTATGTCATTCTAATAATCCATGTTTTCACATACTTGAGGTCTACAATAGTTCTGTTTTCTTATGTCTCAAGGAGAAATGTTTTTCGATTTTGGAAGTTTTTTTTCCTTTTAATGGCTTGTTCAGTCAAAAATGATTAAACTTACAAAGGATAGCTGAATTCATTTATGGTAACCTGAACTCAAATGTGATGCAAACAGTCAGCTGTGTGGGTTTGGATGTGGTTCTGCTCACTCTTCTCTGGATATTGGTCTACCAAGACACATGTAGCTGTGTTGTTGTGCTTTCATCACCGTAGACCAGAATATTTTGTCTCTCTGAGTTGAAACTTATATTCTTATCTTCTGTTTACTTCTGGATTCTGAATACAATAAGACCAGCTAGTCTAAATAGAGTGTATTCTGACAGAACACCTGTGGTAGTGAGCTATTAACCAAATGCAACAGGAAGCTTACATTTGCTTTAATTTCTCAGCCCAATTTCTTTCTCTTTAACCTGCTTTTCTCAAACTTTATAATAATAATTTCATAACAGTGTGTGTAGTGATGAGCAAAACAAACAGTGTTTAACAGCAGGTTAAGCTGGAGCCAGTCGAGTGATTCACTCTTGGGGAAATACTATAATACCACATTTTCTCACAGCTGCTGCGATGACAACACATAAACCTAAACCCACGGTGGCTCATCACCATGGGTTTATGTTATATGTCTGCATAAATGCATGTAATCATCAGTGTATTTGTCTTAAAACTGCACCCTACCCACTGGGACCTCGCTTTAAAGCATGTGTGTGCGTCTTGGCAAGAGTGTGTCAAATGTCGGAGGACTGACCACACTGTTTACTCAGGACGCATTGGTGTGACCTCGGAGGTTGCCGGTGACCGTGATTGGCTGCCAGCTACCAGCTCATTAAGCTGCTAGCATTAGGACGCCATGCCAGAAGACACACTCGCCATTTGTTTCACAACACATGAGCACAATCGCACACACTTGCCAGAAGGACACTGCAGGTATGGCAGGCAGCCACGAGGACGTAGCCACCCCTGCATGTGCACTTACACACCCACATACACACACACACACGTCATGGTCAATGGTAGCAGAGAGCTGTTGTGGCCCTGGTGACCTGGCTGAACTTTGGCTCACCCTCACTGGTTCATTACACCTCACAGCCTCACACCTAGACACCTACTGGCTGCTAAAGCAAACCATGGGGTTAGGGCAGAGAAGAGAAGAGAAGAGAAGAGAAGAGAAGAGAAGAGAAGAGAAGAGAAGAGAAGAGAAGAGAAGAGGAGAGAAGAGGAGAGAAGAGAAGAAAAGAGAGGAGAGGAGAAGAGAATAAGGATAACAATTCATTTGAAATCTTTCTTTTAAAAAGAAAGTCAGCTATAGAGGAACTAAGAAAAAAATCTGTCTGTATTTCGTTATTTAAATTGATGACATTGTCTTTTTTTACTCTAGCCAGTAGATGTAGAAAGAGTATCGTCAGCAAAAGTGCTGGGAGAATTTTTCTCAAATCCATAAAAGATCATCTCATGGTGAAGAGGAACCTCCCAGTCACTGGCCTGTAAGCATAACACAGGGCTTATTTTCATTCCTGTCATTAATAACATTATTGTACTCAGCCAGTTAAATAACATGGAATGAGAACATGGCAGCATGTTTGCTTGATCTGTATCCCTTTTTATTGTGTAACTGCTTGTGTCAATTGTTCTGTTTAACTTTGTTGAAGCACTGCAGCTGTTTACAAAACAAAGTACACACTACACATATTATAACTTCTAGAAATCGTTCACCAAGGAAATAAATAATACTTCATGTAAAATTAAAATACACTGGAGTAAGCAAAGAGGAAATAGTAAAACCTAGTAAATATCGGCACAATGTGAAGCACCATGTCTGAATGCTTTCTTCAGTGTCAGAGCTGGTGTTTGAACATGGTGGATGTTTGAGGCGGCGTGGCTCAGCGGGTAGAGTGGTCGTCTTGTAGCTTGAGGGTTGCCAGTTTGATCCTCGGCCTGTCAAAGTGTCCCTCAGCAAGACACTGAACCCCAAATTGCTCCTGATGGGTTGTGGTCGACCGCCTTACATGGCAGCTTCTGCCATCAGTGTGTGAATGTGATGTATATTGCAAAGCGCTTTGGGTAAACATGATCCCCATTTTTTTTTTTTTTTTTTTTTAGATTTGTTGCAGCCATCCAATTCTAAATGATCTATTTAAATAAATATTTTAAAAATGTCTTAAATATTTGTTTTATTGGGAAAAAAACATTGACAGTGAGATGTGAAAATCATTGCTTTCTGGTTTCATTTGTGACATTAATTTGTCCAAAATCATCTGTTTCAGTCTTTCTGTTTACAGCCTTGACTTGGATTTCTATTTTGCCATATTGAAGCTGTATTAAAGCGTGTTTATGCCTTGAAGCCCAGACAGGTCGAGCTGAATCATCAACTTTTAAAGAACAGAATCTGCTGACAGAATTAGCTTTGCAGGGGAAACCCCATTACACCAACAGAATGACATTTAAACAGCTTCTCTCTCCTAAATTAACTGCATGACATGTCTTTGTCTTACTCTCCCTACTTTTGTATTCTCTTCATAATTTTATTCTCCGATTATTTTTGACACAAAGTCTTTTTGCTTTTCATCTTTGTTCCTTTTCTCTTCTTTTGTCTGTCATATTTCAGCTCTCTTCACCCCCTAACTGGGCCCTAGCCCTGTCTTTCTCCCTCGCCCTCCCTGTCATTCATCTTTGGTCCATTCCTGGGCTGACACCCTCCCTCCCTCTTCTCTCTTTCACCATACGATACTCCTCTGTTGACATGTCTGTCCATGAGATGCTATAGCAACCAGACATTTCTGCTGACCCCCGCTTTGCCTTGCGTGACGGCGCTACAGGACTTACAGTCACAGGAGCAAAGATAAGCCGATGATTCTAATGTACAAGTGTGCAGAGAGTATAAGCAAATGCATTAAAATTGTGCATGCAACACAAGCATGCAAAGTTAAACACAAACACAACACGGCTATAATTCTTGAGCATTTTTATTTTATATTAAAAATAACATTCATTACAGTAACTGTTGTACAAGCAATAATTATAACCTGACACATCCGCAACAATAATTACACTTAAGAACCAGAGGGCATCATATCCTCCTTTTTTTTTAAATAAGTTAAGAAATAAACTCTTTTCTTTTTCCTCTGGAAAGGATTTTCTAAAAGCATTTATACAGTTCAGTATTTGCTATAACTGGCTCACAACAATCTCTAACAGCCAGGTCTTTAAGACTTGCTTTAATGTGGATATTCATAGCATGTTATGAAAGCAGGCATTTAGTTGTTATTTAATTTCATTTTGATCTGCCGGTAGTAAAGAAGAGCAAGTTATTGATATTTTCAAAGTAAAGTTAGCTACAGCACACAGTAGAGCACTTCTCTAAAGTCAGTGTAGTATGATCAGTGTATGGCTACTCCAGTGTTAGATAATATTAGATTCAGACATTTAAGGATAACAGTACAGTAAAGTTTGGCATCGAAGCCTGAGCTGCACTCTCCAGTTGTCATCCCAGTGTAAAGTCCAGTCCTTCTCATCTGTGGTTTTCAACTTCAAATCCATGTTCAGATTCAAATGATGACTTCAAAGTCCAAGTCATATGTTGATCAAAGAGGCCAATCAATGGCTTCCATCTGTCTAGCTTTCTTCAGCACCAGATAGGCTTCCAAAAACCCCTCAGTATTTGGATTTATGGTTCAAACACATGAAACAAACAAGATCCAGTGCTTAGTGTGATGCATATCCTCTAACTTGAGGAGTTCATAAGATTGCACTTATTCAATCCAAAACGGTGGATGCTTGGTAGCATCTCCAGAGCCAGAAATACAACTTTCTGTAAAGCTGTCCATTGAAAACAGCAGGACTGTCCACCACCTTAGACCTGCCAAGGGGGATCTGAACATCCCACCGTTGGGAATCACATCTTTTTGTGTCTCTACATTCCTTTGGAGCAGTGTTTCAGGCCCAAAACCTTGTAGTTAGCTTTGCCACTTCCTGTTAGAGAAGAAGAGATAAATGTGTTCAATATGCTCATTTAAATTTTTCTCATTAGTTCTATGAAAATCTTATTCCATTATATTTTTCTTCTTTGTAATAGCAGTAAATTATCATGAAAGGGATCAGATTTAATAATTACCCTGTACATGACAGAGGTCAGAAGAAAAAGGAAAGAAAGGGCTTAATTAAGTGGCTAAAAATTTAATTATGAATTTATTATTTCACTGATGGAATAACAAATAATGACCATCACATTGCTGAAAATGTACTATACTCGAGGAGGATCCAGCATCATAGTTTACAGCTGGTTCAGAGGATCAAAAGTCCTTTGACACCAACAATAACAGCCTTCACTCTCATGTTAAATAACTCTTCCGCCTCTAGATGCCTGTCGTTGACTTAAATTTCTGGGTCAGAATTATCACCTGATTTACCATCTCCTTTCATCCCTCCAGCTCTGCCCTTCCTCTCACCTTCAGCTCTACATGATCATTGCTCTCATAGCAGCTTTGCTTATGCGTCTGCGATGTTTTCTCCTGCGGCGAGGTGAAGCGGGTCGAAATGGCGCCTGACGGGCTAAAGGTGACTTGGGAGCTACAGTAGAGAATGCTGGAAGAAGCGGGACAGACATGACAACAGTTACTTCTTAAGCTGAAAATGTAGCTCCAGATGTGTCTGTTTTCTGAACTTCTTTAAAAGCACACAGAAATCTGAATGACTGTTCAAAAACCAAATCAAAATATCTGATTTTGACACTGGATACTGGGTATGATGTCTTGTTTGGATTTGAATCATGTTTACAGATTAGTATCAGCATTTAATATAGTCAGATGAGGACCATAAATAAACAAAAAAATATATCAGTCATTTATTAGTCCTTAAGCTATCCATATGGCATTGATGTTGAAAAGGGCTGCAACCTATTTATGTACAATATGTATATATTTATCTCAGTTAAAGACAAAAAAAGTACTTTTTAATGACAGACCAAGATCTTTTACTGCTGATATAAAGAGATTTTCAAGAGTTTTGCTGAAGCTGAAAAAACTGTTGTTTAACTTCAGGGTAATTATTAGCTGCAATTCCTTTTAGAATGCGGTTCTTTATTACTGCATTATCGCTTACATTTTCATAATGCTTTCATTTTAATTTGATTATGACAATCCAGTTATTTTACTGTTGTGTAGTTAAATTTTATGTTTTGAATACAAACCTCCTCCATCCATGTTTCACTTTACTGATTTATGACATGACTTCTGACTGTAAAGTGCCATGACTTCTACACTGTCAGTTTACATCACACACACCTTCTCACACTTTGAGCAGTACCTGTTTTAAATGTGGTTGGCTTTGGTCTTTGCAGAGGATGATGAGGTTTAGGTAGAGATGGATTATCTGTTTCCCTCTGTACCATCTCTAGAAGCTTCAGTCTCCTCTCCTCCTCCGTTAAACGACCATCCTCACTGCTCACTTTAGAGTCCTTTTCCTTAACAGGACTGGCCAGCTCTCGCCCAGCAGAATCTCCACTATTGGCCGACCCACTTTCTTCCCTCTCATTCGCATGTTTTTGAATGACTCTGTCAGTCTCTGTCTGTTTATGATTTGTGACCTCTATATTTTTTTGGCTGGTCACTGAGTCTTTTTGAATGGTAGATGTAGAACGGGTGGGGTTTCCCCCTAATTTGGGTGACTGTGTTGGGCTGACAGGTGGAGAAGCGCCGTCTGACTGTGGAGCATTGAGCCGATACTGCGTCCTCAGCTCTTGGTCCTCTGCTGCTCCATGGTTATGCTGTTGTGGATAGCGATGTTCATACTGATACTGCTGTCTCTGTTGGTGTTGTAGCAGCTGTTGCTGCCTCTGTGCGAGGTCAGGATGGTGCAGTTCCCCACCACTGGTTGGTACATACACAGTGCTCTCCTCCCGACTTCCATCATAGCCGCTTCCATGCCCCACCTGCTGTGTGCTTCCCATGACACTGTGCTCTGCCCTTGCCTCAGATGGCCAACTGTTGACTGGCCTGAGCAACCCAGTCACTGGCTGGTGCACTCCTGCCTGCACATGTGTGGGTGTCTGAGGGACCCTGGGCTGCGTCCAGCGCACCAGCTGAGTGTAACTGCCTTGCTGCCACTGCCTCGCTACCGGCTCACGCTCCTCAGGATGGTAATACTGCTGGTTGTGCTTCAGGTCGTCATGCCGATGGAGATCAGCCTTGGAGGTGTGAGTCTTAGGTGAGGCAGGGTGAGCGGGCCGTGGAAGGGACAGCGGAAGGTTGGAAGATGGGGGAGGCTGCTGTGGTGGAGGCGGAAGAGGATTGGGATTGCTCTGAGTGGTAGAGCGAGGGATGGAAACTGTGCAGGTGGAACAAGAGGAAGAGGGTGAGGAGGGAGATTGACATCTGCAGCTGACATGATCTTCCACTGAGATGATGGCTTTTTCATAGTGGGCTTTCCGGTTTATGAACTGAATCTTCATGACCTGGAAAGACCAGAAACATAAATGATAAATAATTTTTTATCTGCATCAGTTTAAGTGAATTAAAACAGTAATACCAAATACTGATTAAAAACTGCTCAAGCATCTAATTATATAGGAAAAATTTCTTCTCTGTCAATGTACATCCATAATAAAATCATGTTTCATAGCAGCTGTATTAAGCATGTACCTGAAGGTATCTGGTGGAGGTAACTGTGGGGATACACTGCAGCAGGTTACTGTTACAGCAACCTGAACATCTCTCCACCTCCACGCACGGCGGCCACAACAGGAAGTTGGCATTGCGGCGATCCAGCATTGATCTTGTTATTTCCATCACTTCAGTTCGAACTTTACATACTGCCTGCTGAGCCTGCTGTGCCTCTACTGTTAGGATAGAAAAGAGGAATCATAATAGAGACATGTGAAACAGATTAATAAAAAAAGAACACAAAAAGCTAACAGAAGGCATAGAAATAGGTGAAGAAGCTTACCAAGACTTCTAATATATCGGCCATGGGAGGGTTTTGGGGGAAAGTCATGCTCATCCTCTTCATCTTCTAAAAGAAACAGAAGGCAGGTGATTGGAGGGATAATAATTAACTTTATACTGTATAACTTTTATATGAGGCAGCTAGGCAACCAAGGGAAATCTATAAAACCTGCAAACGTTTTTGGCAGTTTTTAGTCAAGCTCATTGTTCACTGCACACAGGAAGCCATTTTTTTTTCACTCCCGCTAAAACAATTAGGCTATTTTCTGCCACTATTTGTCTCTCAGCTGCCATGGAGTGATATGAGTGTTAAATATAGCTCATGCATGGATCTGCAAGAATGTGCATTTGCACTCTCACATTTGCCATCATTTCATGCTGTAACCCCTTAGTCCTAATTATATCTTGTGTAGATTGCTTTTGGTCACTGTTTGTGCAGGTGTGTGTATGTGTCTTTGCAATACACAAATATACAAGGCTTGGTTGCCTGTTAGCCCTAATTAGCTCCCTGGTGCAGAAAAATAACTACTCCATTTTGTTCTCAGAAGTTGCTTCTATTTTATTTTTTGGGTTTATCTGTGTCTAAATATTTTGTGGGAGTGATTCAACTCTTCTTCTTTCTTGTTTTAACATTTGGCTCATTCAAATCTCTTATTTTGTTAGCAAGAGTCAGAGAACGACACCAATTTTCAGGGAATATTTTTTTTTACTATTGTGTCTAGAGCTAACAGAAACATGCACAAACACTACATCCTGATAAAAAATAATGATGGAAGAAAGAAACTTTTATGGGTGCTAAAAAGATTAAAATAATTCTGAAAATATTAACCTGAGGAAAAACAAGTTTAAAGTAAGCTAGCAACTGCACAGGGAGTCTGTCAACATGATAAATGTGCTCACAACTATATTATTAACACAAAGGATTGTCACATTATCATCATCTCAAAGTTAAAGATAACTTTGCTAAGTCACATAACATGAACCAGTAATGTTGACTTTATTTCAGTGTATTATTAAGCTATCACCTGCTAGCACGTAATAGCCCACAACTGATAGAGTGACTAGCTGATGGAGGTAAATAAATATTATAATATTTCCATTACTGAATTAACAGTTAGGAATCATCACAATTTTTACATATGCCTCCAGAAGTATCTATCAGAAATCCTTCCTATAGTTAGCAAGTACATGAATCATTAGACCATTAAACAAAAAGTTGCATAAAGTTATATTTTTTTATGTACTTCCTCAACTCATATCCTCAATAAAGTTGTGAAAACTTCCAAACTAAAACTAAAAAAAAAAAAAAAGTCATTCCAGATAAAATCGTACATTTTGAGTCACTTCCCCGTGCTATGTTTCTGAGCATTTTTCCCACTGCTGGTTCCTCTCTGCGGTCGATGTTATGTCACTGTGTTATTTATACATTATGGAATGATCAAAGGCCTGTGTATTAATATATTAATGTGTGACTTGGGTTCTCTGACGGATGTGATTCTAAATAAATGAATAAAGACCTTCCAATCTGCGTATGTGAAGGATTTGTTTGGACTTTGGGGTGGAAGGGGGCAGTCTTTTACTGGCACACAAATACACACATCCATAATTCAAACCTGTTGAGGAATCCAGAGCAGGAGAACAATGCAGTGACCTTGTGCTGAGAGTTTTTCTCTCTCCCCTTCCCCCCTTTGTGTCAGTCTGTCCAACATTCAAGGTCAATGGTACTCTCTTACTCCCCCTCATCAGGCTGTTTCTTCGCTGCTGCCATCACTCGCAGTTATTGCCTGAACATGGTTCTTGGCATGTAGACTGATACTCTGTCATGCTGCATTCCTCTATATTAAGGGCTTCGCTCATACACTCACATGCTTACTTCCTCCACATCTGTGTTATTATTGGCTTTATGTGAGTGTGTGTTTATTGCTCATTAGTACCTATTGCGTCCGTCTCCTGCTGCAGCAGCAGCTTCAGGTCTTCCACTGAGGCGATGGCCGAGTTCCTCACCAGGTCAACCAAAGATGGTGGAAGCGGATCACCCTGTGAAGACATACACAGTTTTAATGTGCTATTATCCACTATGTAATAAGTTTTATTCTTTCAAGTTCAGACACTAAATCTTTAAGAGTGATTAGAATAGACTGAATCTGTAGAGGTTTGGGGTTTGGATTGACTAAAATCTGAAACTCTTGACCAAACACAATAGTTAGAATCTTCTTTCTCATCAGCTGATGACCAAAAGTTACATATTTTGTTGTTTTGTTTTAACTTTTCAAAATTGTTTGATTAAAGGAGACTGAATAAACTACTTCATTGGAAGTCTGGAAACTTTGTCACTAGCCACAGAAAAATGAGAGCGACCGATGCTTTCTGCTTAACTTGGATGTCAAAGATGTTTTAAAACTACTCTATGACTAAACTTGAATACAAGTTAGTTGTGTCCAGTGGTGGGGAGAACCCTGAACCGTGACAGTTCTTTCACACATGAGGAGGGAGTAGCCTCTTTGTGGGGATATAAATGCATTATTTAGAGGGAGAATATAAAAAAAATAACGTTTACTTGGTTCCACAATAGAATTGCTTCCTTTACTGAAGTCATGATTTTTTTTTTCAAGTTAATCTAGTTTTCACCATTTTCAGTTCTAAAGACATGAAAAGAGACAGGAGGACAAAGAGCAAAACTTTCAAAAGAAAAGAAAATGGTTGGTGTATAATATCTCAGTCCTTGATCTCCAGTCAAAACTTGCTCCAGTTTCACTTCCTCCTTGGAAGGAAATTATGGTTGTGATTGGTGTTTTCTGCTGCTGTTGTCACTCTCTCCCTGTCTGTTTACCCACAAACGCCGCTGCTGCTCCCGCTGTGACGCAGGATTTTAGCCTCCTTTCTCGTATATATCTGTTTTGTATAACTCGTTTTCTACTTTCATTTTAGTTTTTATGAAGCTTGTTTCAAAAGTTGGAAACAGAGAAGTCCCCCTCTCCCAGAAAACTCTAGCAAATGTGATGTCATTTATCAAACTTGTGTAATTGGAGATTTAATTAGTTTTTTTTAATGAATGTTTCTGGATGAATTCATTATGGAATTAGAATTAAAAGAAAAAAAAATGTTTGGTTACTCTTATAAGATCAAAGACATTGACTAGGAACTCTGTGGCCTGTTTTGCTTTGGTTGGCTGAAAGTTGATACCATTTCAGGGCACTTGGCACAACATTTTATATAGTCACATGCCAAGAAGAAGCCAAAGTAAATAAATGATAGTTAAGAATATGAGGAAGAACATCAGAGAGATGAAACAAAAGGAAAGACTTGTGTTTGCTGTAAGGATAATCTACGAACTCGGATAAAGCATGTTTATATTACATTCATCAAAGGTGGGGATCAGACATGCAAACATAGAAATCTTAAAACTGTCTCATTTCTTCACAGAGTTTTTTTTTTATAATAGTTGTATCTATCAGAGCACTTTTATTACTCATTCTATGGTTTTGTAAACCTTATCATACATGGAGAAAACATCTTGTTCAGCCACACCAGAATAACTCACAGCATCAACAATCAGCATGTTTGCTCCATTAATAAACATATTGTCACCCAATTAAACATCAGCCATATAAAATAAACCCAAACAACCAATAAGATGGACATCTCATAAAGATTCACATCAGATTTGTGCTGTACTCAACCCTGAAGCTGAATTGTTCAGTAGTTAGCAGAAGAGTATTGGAGTTCCACCAGTCTAACAAATACACTTTGATGAGGGCTTTCAGTCGAGTTTTCAGCCTTTTGTCAGGGAAACATTTCAAATGTTGCTTTATTGCAAATATGCATTGTAATTGTTTCTGTTACATAGTTTGAAAAACCGGCAGCACAATGTTGTGAAAAGCTGACAGTGTAGTCGCTAACCAGAAAAAAAACTTTGAGAAAGAAATGACACAGACACTCTAAATAAGTACATTTAAAAAGTTGCTGTGTCCATTTAAAGGAATAAATAGAGACAGAGTTTTGAGAATCTTTAATTATTCATTTATGCCATTGAGTACTGACCATGTTAATTCTCTGGTCATTAAATCAGTCGTGTCAGTTACATGTTTACTTCATCACACATGATTTGTGTGAGGCATTTGTAAATGCAATGCACATAAGCTCTATAAATATAAAATTCTTTTAATTAAGCATTGCTTTGATATTTGACATTTTCCAACTTTTTCCACACTTTCCTCACTTCTAGTGAGGGTAAACATTTAAAACAAGACTCAAAATTACAAGAACACGATAAAAAAAAGAATTAATTTTATAAAATGAATGAATGAATGAATGAAAGGATGAATGAATGAATGAATTACTATGTTACTATTATGCAATAATATCTTTTGCAATGGTCTGTTTTGTGTACAACATAATACATCTAAATTTGCTGCTTTTCTTTCGGGTGGGTATCTTACACTTAAAAATACCAACATTTTTTTCTTGCCCAGACGATGGTGGCTTTACTCAGCTTAAAACATGATGATGGAAAGTACTTTTATGAAAAGTGTTTCATGAAAACGTGACATTTTAAACCAGCTCTTTGGTAACACAGGGTCCATTAAGAATCGCAAAAGTTTTTGAAGAAGATTTTGTAGTTATATAAAAAAAAAGTTTTCATTTGATCGAAGAATTTGACCAAATTACTCATTTTTATCAGTAATACTTTTTGCTATAACTGAGCGGTTTTAACTTAAAAGCACAACCTTGAATTTACTTATGAATCCTCTGTGATGGCCGTCCTAATAGGATATTAAAATCTTTTGATGTCCTTCTCTTCCTCCAAAAAGCTTTTTCCTCTCTTCTCTGTCTGTCTGCTTAGTGGGCGGTGATGGCTCGGGACACCTGGATGACTTTCACAAGCCATTGGCTGACCTAGTTAAGCAAACACACACTCGCCCCCTCTTTTCCCGTTTGCGTACAGATGCTTAACCACTGTCCACCCAATTTGTCAAGACAGCCTCGCTCAAACACACACACACATTTACACAGAGACAGTTTTCACTCTGCAGCAAGCTATTATTACAGTCCAAACGCTTATCGCAAACACAAACACACACAAAATTAGAGAGTAGAACACTCGTACAGGAAATAGTTCCTCACATGGACAAACAACAAACCACTCGTTTAAAAAAGGACAAGAATTGGACAAATAACAGTGGTTTAAAAGGAACACCTTTGTTCCTTATTGCTATCTAGCAAACATGTGCATGCACACAAATGTAGTCCTGATCCTAGTTTATAAAAGTAATTTCTGGTGAATTCTTCAAAGGGGGATCTTGCATGTTTTATTTCTCACCTTGCACAAGATTATCTGGTAGGATATCATGATTTACAAGCAGGTCATAGCTCATGAAAAAAACATGCACACTGCATGAGGCCTTGGAGAAAGCCTGGAAGGCAATGAGGTTGTATGGAATGTTTGAGGAGAAAGGTGAAGTGTAATGGAATGTAATTATGGGGCCGGCTGAATACTCACACATATGTAATCAAACTGAGGCACAAATTCTGGGAGAGACAGTAAATACATAAAAAAAATCAAATCTACGAGTGTGATGAGCGACTCATGATCACACCGAGTTGTCACAACATGTGCTTTCTTTTATCAAAGGAATGGCAGACGGCCAACTTTCTGCTGCATAAACTAGGCAGACTTGCTGAGCTCAGTGGGTACTCTGTCACTCACACAGCAATACACACAGCACCCCCCTACGCATGCACCGTCCCACCACTGGCTGCAGAGATGAGGATACAGATGATGGATGAAGAGACAACAGATGAAAGGAGCACAAAGGAGGACAGAGAGAAAATGAGAAAAGAGGAGTGGAGATGAAAAAACAATGAGAAGGAAGACCGTATGGGTCTCTTAAGGAAGTACCGGCTTTGACTTTAGGTTCTCTAGAACAAAGCATAAACTCTTGTGTTTGCACAGCATGGAGTAAATCACACACAATGAGTTAAAGTAAAGGCCTGTCCTCTACAGGTACATTCTCACTGTGAATTTCACACTAAGAGCAAACATAGAGCAGCAATAGCAAAAAAAATCTATAAAACATACATTTGTTCCAGATCCTGACTTGGGAGTTTTTGCTTGTCTCTCTCTTAACTTAATATCTATTGGCATTAATTTAAAAAAAACAAAAAAACAAGCCTCTTAAAAGTGTGAGTTTAAGACATTTTATAGAACAAACTGCTAAACTAGAAACCATCTCTAAACACACTGACAAAAGATATGATGCTGTAAAGTTTTTAGACCATACAAATCTTAATTTTAAAAATCCAAAATACTACTGTTAAGTGTTGTGACTGCATTTTCACGCTTGTTACACTATTAATAATAAATCTTATCTTATCTTATCTTATCTTATCTTATCTTATCTTATTTTATCTACTTGTTGGCTAAATCTAAGGCTAAAATGCATCTGAATACATAACAAAAGTACTCAAAACCTCCATTGTTGTTGCTGCTGTAGTGAATCCAAGAGTGCAGTTCAGCATCATGACACTCACAGTTTCAAAAGATAAAAACAATACCACCTTCTGAATGATAGCTGAACACTGACACCACCACACTAGGACAAAGCTGCAGTTAAACAGACTGGTTCAGGATCCCTTCAATTAAAGTCAAGATGCCATCAGATACCAGTTTGAAGAAAGCAAGCCCACCACACAAACCACGAGGCTCAAAGGATCTATTGCTAATGTCTCAATACCAGACACTTCAGCACAGCCTCAACTGTTCTTTGTCAGACTGGCCACAGCCCTTTTGTTGGGAAAAGGGGGAACGACTGAATATTAGATATGTGGTGATGTTGTTATAGCTAACCTATGTGACCTTTCCAGCTACTGGGAGTCTAATTGAAAGCACAGCAGCATCACTTTGAAAAACACTTCCTAAATCTTTCAATTATGTTTTGTTGTCTCTTTGCAGTAAAATGTTCTCACCTACGACAGTTTTAATGAATTTCATTATGTTTGGAATCATTTAACGTTGTAATTATTCCCCTTTTAAATGTATGACAATGATCCACAGGTTCATCTTTTTAAAAATATGTTTTACCACTCCAGTTATTTCCAACTACCCATTTAACTCGCACTTGATGTCCCTCTAAAACTGCTCCAAACAAAGCTTAAAAACAGATGCTGTGCACTTCTATCTGAGGTTATAGCAGGCATAGCTCCTGATGTACACACACAAAACACATGCACATATGTCTCACTGACACATAAGCGGCTGTACCCAGCCATCCATCCAGATGTGAGCACACAAAACACACACGCAGATTCACGGCACACAAACTCCATGAAATCCCTGGCAGATTAGTTGTTGTTCTTATGTAAAATGGATCAAACCAGCCAGTTGTTTCTGCAGCCAGCTTGCCTGCAGAAACAACAGTCACACAACAATCTGTTCAAAAACCACCAATCAGCATTTGTGATGATAAAAGAATTCAGGTCTGACCTGATGTGTGAGGGCTTCTGTGTATTTAACTCCAGCTCCATTTAAGTAGATTTAAAAATGACACAGAATGACTCTCTCTGCGTGCATTCATGCTGGTTTGTGTGTTCAGCAACATATTGTATAATATTTGACCAGCTTACACAGAACAGCTGAGAGAAAATGCTCTCTGCCTTAGAAATTATAATGTGATGGTTGAACTTATTACTTCAGGGAACCTGCAGTGGCATGACTTCGCTGAAAGATGTGTTACATTTATTCCACAGGTAGATGTGGCTGACCTGTCACAAATATGACACCATTATGACAAGATGACTGGTGTAAAAGATGACTTGCACGTTGCGCTGCTGTTATCCAGCACTTTGATAACAGGATGGATAAGATTTGATTTAAAATACAGAAAAATGTCAGATATCAAGAGTGAAGTCTCAGGCTGCAGCTGAACTCCCCGATATTAAACGGGCCACTTGAACCCAGGTTCTCCAGACCCAAGTCTACCTCTGTAACCACAAGGATACCACTGCCCTACTCCACACAACACTCAATAAATTTGAAATGCAAACACTGATATCACATCTAAAACCTTGCCTGAGTGTAATCAAGTTGTTGTACTACTATAGAAATATAACCTGACATTAAGTTAGATTAAGATGAGGCAATAGCCAGCAGGCCATAGACAGATGTGCACCATCTGAGACACTCAAAAGATATTAATCATTGGTGCGTATCAAAACCAAAGGACTTTCTCTTAAATTATAATAATGAATATAATTTTTGTCAAGGTAATTCAGTTGGTGTGAATGTGCAGTCGTTTATTGGACTTAAGCCAACTGCACTTACAGAATGCATCACAGTGGAACATAATTTGAGTGATAAGGTGGCAACAGAAAAACCAGCAGGACCTTGGTGTTACGATCAAGGATGGATTTAGGCTGCAGCTTCCTGCTGTAGTTTAACTCCTGCTGGCTCAAGCCAGGCCCTTCCTCAGCATCCCTCTGCTTCTTTCTGACTCCTCCCCATAGCATCTGGGGAGAATCACTGTCATGAAACGTGAAAATGAACTGCAGAAAGATACAGATGCCACTTACAGCACATGCTGCAGTCACAGCAGGATAACTTGAAAGACTGATGTACAGGCTGTCATATATGCACATAAATAGTGCATTTTTTATATTCCCCTTGCCTACTCTTTGGTGCTTTGGAAATTATCTACCCCACAATTTGTAAAATCAATAAAGAGGGGGGGTGTAAATGCCACTTAGGAGGTCTTTACTCTTAACTCCAAACCAGCAGAGTATGATTGGCACATCTAAGTCTGTAATCAAAGCTTCCACTAGGTTAAATAATTCTCAGGTTGGAGAAGATCAGAAAGGAGAATAAAAGAGAAATAACAGAAATGAAAAGAATAATAAGAAAATTGTCCAAACTAGTAATCTTTAGTCTTGCTTTCTCTATCTTTACAATGATGCTTTGGCCCCCAGCTGAGATATAGAAAAGACCAAATTATCAGCCTTATTTTCTTATTGGCACTGGTAATGAGCCATTTCAAGATCTAAATTAGAATTGAAAAACTGTCTTCGAGCATTAAAAGATTAGTCGTCTCCCTCAGAATTCCTACATGTTGTACCTCTATCATTCATAGTACTCAGATCTGTTAGTTTCCCCTCACCGACTAGAGGTCATATTTACCTTCACATCTCGGGGTCTTACCTCAGCGTTCCCGAGCTGCAGACGGGCCGTTAAAAGCGCAGCCAGCAGCGGCAGCAGGACCCAGAACCTCATGTTGCCGCCCAGCCTGAGGAGCCGCAAGCGACCGGCTGGGCATTTAGCACCTCGGAGTCCAATCTCACGGCTGCACGGAGCCTCGTCCCGGTGTCGTATGCTGGCCGCTTGCGCAAGGCACGCACTGTAAAATATTCCAAATGTGTCACTGCCAATAAGCAGCGCTCGTCCAAATGTTTGCTCACGGTGACTCACGCGCAGACTAGACGTCTGACTGTGTCCATGCTGCTGTTTGAAATAGCACTTAAGGAGATATCAGAGGTGGCCGTCAGTGGGGACCGGTGCGTAATGCACGCTGTATGACACGAGACGTACAGTTCCCAAATACAATTCCTTTAAAAGCAGTTCAAGAAAGACTAATTTAATAAACCCATCCAAATATGAGGTGTTAAGTATTCAGCAGCATGTGCCAAAATGATTGATGCGACAATTTTGCGAATTCCACTTAATTATATTTTAAACTTTCACTCAAAAATTGAGCATTTCATTGTGCTACTTTATGGTCACAACTGAAATATCGCATTTCCAAAAGGTCCGTGCGTAAAAAGTTGGTTCACCTGCTTGGACGGGCACTTCGTGCGTAATTCAGTTTAAAAATATCAGATTATCCAGCGCGATTTATTCAGCTGCAAAAAGATGTATAATTTAAGTGTTTCTCTCATCGCTCCTTGTAAATCCCACACTTGTCTCTGCGTCTTAGTTTCCCTTCCTTCCCACTGTGCCTTCGTTCGTTTGTTGGATCACGTCGCTCTCGCCTCGCGCACTTCTCCTCTCTAGTTGCTTATTGCGCGCTGAGCGGCTTTACCCAGCTGAAGCCGGGCCTCTAAGTTTTTCACACACGTCAAGTTAAATGTAAAAAGGCAAAATCATACGGGAAATTGTTAGATATAGCTTTCAAAGTAAACACATAGTTGAATTTCTTAGGAACTTCTCATTGTTGCTAACAGTCTCTTTTTTTGACAGCATAAGTCAAATAATAGCAGTCGGGGAAAATATGGTGATGGATGATACGATTGTGAAAATGGGTTTCACTATAATTTCTGAGTACTCAGATTCTATTACAAAAAGTGTACTTTAAACCCCATGACACATCTTTCTGCTAAGAATGTTATTCTGATCAAAATGACAATTTTAACCAAGAACTGCTTATAAGTTGCAAGTAAAATATTTCATACTGATTTTTTATTCAGAGATATTGTTGTTAATCTTGTTTGCAGTTTTCTTTCACACACAAACAAATATACACAGTAACAAAATGTCACCAACAGCTCCCAGACGTATAATTTTTATTTCAAAATATGCTGTTAAACAGATGTACTTAAAGTTTACAACGGCGTTAAATGAGTTGGTATTTTATTGTGATAGTTATTGACCGGATGTGTAAACTTACATGTGAATGTTTTGACTGTTGTCCTCAAATTTGCGCCACAGCCCCCTGGTCTTCTCTTGATGGCAGGTCTTGCCACCTCCTTATTAGGTGTAAGAGGAACCAAAGCGCCCTTCAGTGCTCTTAAGGGAAAAGTTTGAAGCCATTATCCAGATGATCTATGTGCGAATAACTAATAGTTGTTATTACAATGAAAAAAGAAAATTTGTCAAAGAGAATCTATATATTTAAATATATTTAAAATATATTAAATATAGATATGAAATATCATAAATTTGTTCATTTACAGATATGATTTGGAAACAAGAGCAACTGTTTTTTTGTTTTTTTAATCTTAGGTCAATCTTTTGTTTTCCTTAGAGCCCTTAGACCAGGAAAACCTAAGTCCAGTTCTCAATCCTGCAACTATTAGTTGCATCCCTTCTCCAACTGGCTGGCTTGCAGATGAGGGAATTCAGCCATTTGACTTAAGTCTGCTGGAGAAGGGTTGCGTCTTAAAGTTGTAGGACAGTGTAGCTCTCAAAGACCAGACTTGGGCATCCATGCCTGAAACGGTTTATAGGCAATGGAGAGAGGTGGAGGGGAGGACTGTCCAAGCTTTAGACAGTCCCCTGGCTACATTTCAATTTACTGCAATGCCACTGCTTCTCCCAGTTTCCCTTTACATATCTCTATCCAACACATTAGAGTGCCACAGAAATATATCGATAGAATGTTTTGTTTAATTTTTGGCATGACACCAATCAGCTTCGAAGCCCAGATGCTATAATTCACAGTAAACATAAAAATTTAAAGGATGTTAAAATATATTTGGCTTGTGTCTGTATTCACCATCACTGCTGCTGCTGTTCATTGTGCGATAACTCACCAACACACATCACAGCAGGCTGATTTTTGTCATATTGATTTCCTCCATGTTTAGAGATAATTTGATTCTCAAAATATGATCTTTGAAGCAAATTATTCCCCTCATGCTGATGTTGTGAGATAACCCAGAAACACTTTGTATAACTAAGAGTACTGATGGCATTATTAGACCCTTGAGATGCATTTGAGGGATCAACAAATTCTTTGCTTTAAGACACAAATTTATTTGGTCTTTATTTATAACTTCTTTCATGTTATATGTGTTTGTATATAAACCACACACACTGTAATCTTTGGAACAATTTCTATCTCTTTAGTTTTTGTCTCTGCTATCTCATTTGGTTGGCCTGCAAATAGACCTGCTATGTGGCAAAGTGTTATAAATATGTTTGTTTTGAACAAGAAGACAAATCTGTTCTGTGTTTTCCAGGAAGTTTGATGTTTCATTTTAGGGTCATGGCTGGATGGGTCGCCACGGAAGCTGGGGTCACGGTAGATTCTTCCTCTCTCCAAAGGGAAGACAGAAGAATCGTCGCTGTGTGGCTATTTTTGGACTACATACACACAAATATCCACCAATGTAAATGCTGACCCTTTACCTTCATGTAGTGCAGAGTGAGTGGTAGACTGAGAGGACACACTGCTGTCACTGACAGGATGAAGTACAACCCCCTCAACTCAGTAATAACCACAGTATGCTTGTATGAGTATGTAACAACTTGAAAGCGTATCAGGTTAACAGCGTTGCTTGCTGTCAGTCCTCAAAGTTCAACATTCCTGGTATGTCAGAGGGGAAGGAGATGTTCACAAGAGTGTGTCTTGGTTTCAGCATGTGTAATCGTGTTGAACATATCTGCTACTTTCACAGCTGTCAGTGACACTGGGAGTCATTGGTTTGTGATCATAGCATATATTTCTGTATCATCACAAAGCCAGAGGTAGCACATATACATTTGCAAAGGCACCGGCACATTGAAAAATGCCATAAAACCACAGAAGCAATAAAAAAAAGAAAAGGCCAGAAATAAGGGGAGAAAAAACATCAATTAAGCTAAAAAATTTTCAGAATGAATGCTTACATCGGTTTAAGTTCAACTTGATTTCAACCATCACATCATCATTGAGGTCATTTCCAGCTTTCAAATAAAGATCTTTAAAGATGTGGAAATGAACTTTGAGAATTAAGTTTTTGTACTCTGACCTAAAATCAGAGGAAAAATAAAATGTCACCTAACCCAGCTGGACCTTTTGTTGCAATGAAAGCAAATCAAAATGTGGCAGACTTCTCAAACATCCTTCTTTTACTGGTTTGTCTGAATACACAGTTTTACTTTATTAAGGGGATGCACTGATAAATGTGCTTTGTATGTGATCCAAACTGGCCTAATTTCAGGAGCAAAAAAGACAAGAAGTAATCAAATGAGCTTTCAGTCTAATTTAGTTTAAATCCTGTCATAGAAGGTTCATTTAAGTCAAACTGTCAGCATCTCCGTTTCATAGCCTTTGAAGGGTGTCTTTTCCCAGTTGTTTTTTTTATTGCTCAGTCTTCTCTTTCCCTTTTGAAACTGTGCTGTACTTGTGAGTCTTTGTGGGAGTGTTAATTAACCTCCTGTCCAATATCCTGATCTAATTCATAGAGTTTTTTTCCCACTCGCCTCTTGCCAGCTTCCTCTGTCACTGTAGCCTGCAATGAGGCAAACATCCACCATCGTCCTTCCAATGCTCAAACTCGGCCCACAGACTTGATGCACAACCTCTGCAGCTTGCAGTGATGAAGTCCAAACAGTTTGTCTAGATTAAGGTTTAGTCAGTAAATACTGAATCGTCTGGTAAATATTATCCCTGATGAATCCCATGGGACCAATAAACAAGATTTGTTTAACAGCTTGACAGGAAAGCAGATAAAATTTTAAAACCCACTTCCAATATAGCTGAGATGCAGTGAAAAATGTAAATACAACATATGACTTGTACATTTTATAAGCCTATTTTTATTCAAACTCAAATACAGAAAAAAAAGGTCAATAGTGAAATATACTACTTTCCATGACAGTACTAGTACATATCAAGACCCACCTATTCTACAACTGGCTCTGACCTGGATATTCTTCTTTCTGGTGTAATGAAAGAGAAAAGATAGATTTCTGGTTATTTATGGACCATATTGAGCATTTAGAGGATTTTATGTAGGTTTATACTGGTCTTTGAAATCAGGAGAAATTAAATTCTTTGGTGATCTCCAGCCGCACATGCGTATTTTACGGTCCAATGTTTAAAATGCACAAACACAGAGAAATTAATGCCAGTAGTAAAGTTGGTTGTTGGTGGGGAATGGTAAGAGATCAGAAAAAGTTATCTGTAAATGAAGAAATGAAGAACTAAGACAAATAAATACTTTATTTATTATACATTGCAGTCAGAAAATAACAAAGAACTGATCAGAAACAGAATAAAATAACATAAACCATAAATAATTGTGTATTTATTGCAGTTATCAGTGGTGTATGTTGTTCATTGTTGGATGAACTTAAAAAGTGCTGCTTTGATTTCAGGTTTCAGAACATTTCCATGTGGTGGAGAGAATGTGGGGAGATCCCTGATTTTACTGGTTTCACATCAGATAGTGAACAGAATTGTACATTAACAATATATGTGAAGTGTCCTGTGTGTTAAAACAATTCTGTTATCTGATAACACACATTTATTTGGTTGTGGGGACAATTTGGAAGAGCTCATTAAAGTGAAGCATTGATCTTAATAAGTTAACATTGAAGTTAAATACAACGAAGTATATCACATTTGGAAAAACACTAATAAGAAACTCATAAAAAATGTAGAAATTGAAAGAAATAATATTTCTTGGTGTAACAATACATAAGAAATATAAACGACATGTATTAATTTGAAAATAAAAATCTAAATCAGTGTCAGTTCTTCATAAAATCTAATTAAGGGGGAGTAAACTCAGTCTGAGAGGAACACACATGTTAAAAAAAAACCCCGCTGTGAAAAAAATCTGAACTTCACTGTAAGAAGGGTTTAATTAAGGAATAGCTGCAGTAAGGACATGAAATCATGTCAATCAATAGGAAGAAATACCAATTAAGATTAAAATTATATAATTAAAAGATATAAAGCAATAAACGAGACTCATTAAAAAAGCATTTTTATTGTGAATTATGATTTATGAGAGGGTATTATCATTGTGTTTCATGTTTTGTATAGTGCTTTAATTCCATTAATTCCTGATGAAATGCTGTGAAAGTGTCAATATTTAAGTTATCATTGACAAAAGGATTTTATTTACACATTTTTTTTTTACTTCATCCTAAACATGTTTTTGAAATTTGAAAGTGTTGATTAGTGTGTGTATTAAACTTTTTTAGTTTGGAAAAAAAAGATTAATTTCAGCATCCTTAGTGTAATGAACAGATTCTACAAAAGCGACTCACAACTAGTAACTAGTAGAATAACTAGTAATATTTTTCTTGTAATGTTTTGATTTAGATCTTGTTCAAAGCTCACAATCCATTTTTGGCAACAGTATGCATGACAGGGAAGAACATACATGCCTTTGGTATTTTTGCAGTCTTTTGGGTCCCTTCATACTTTCTTTCTCAAAGAAACACTGATGAAATAGAAAGCAAATGAAGGGACTTGCTGAGTCTAGGAAGGCGTGTAGGAGGAAAAGGTGGAGGGATGCTGGGAGGAGAGGAAAAGAGGGGGGGCAAAGTCACAGCTGTATTGTTGTGTGTTTTCCCAACACACAGGAAGTGGAACGGAGCAGCTAAATATACAAACAGCACAATGAGGCAGTGAGTGTGGAGCAGCTGTGGAACATGGCTGTCACCAGGTCCAATGGTGTGAAAACTGAACACCACCTTCTGTTTACACAGGAGGAGCTTATGGAGGGTGCAAGTTGCATTTCAAATGCAAATCCTAAGAATCAGCAAAAATAATACAAAACTATATAAAGTTTCATTTAGTTAAGCTTGTAAATTTCAAGTTACATATAATTTATGTGACTGTAGTGCTTCTTAAAGCCCTATGTTTTTATATTTATTTAGGGCAGTTTACAATCATCATTCATGTCAGATCATATTTTAACTTCACATCTATAACGTTTCTGTTTTCAAAAGGTGAGGTTTGTAGTTGGAGGACAGGTGTCAGGTGCCTCAGGTAAATCATTTGAGCCATGTAAGAGGTCAGGGGTCAGGCAAAAAGACCGCTTGGCAGATTTTTGCCTGCTAAGCCAAATAGGTCAAGATCATTGCTGGTGTCCTGGAAATGGTTTGCTTTCATAACATACATTCTGAAAGAGTCAAAACAAATGAGCCCATTCATGTATCATTAAAATGAAAATTGTGGTGACAAAATAGATGATGAAAATATAAATGCATACAGTCCGACGATGAATCAGTACCCAGTTAAGTCAAAATATGGTATGAAACAAGCGTTTGACACGTCCCATATATGCCGGGACTCCAACACTTATTGCTACAGTTGCTTTATTCTAGTTCAGTTGTAAGGCATTTAACTGCAGATCAAAAGACCCCCAGTTCAAATCTGGGTCCCTTCTTCATTCCCTATGTGGTGGAGGAGCTGTTTAATCTCCAAAACATCATGAACAGGGTTTTTTGGAAAACAATCTGGAGGGATGCCATCACACCATAACATAAATCAAATCAATAACCTGAGGGATGATGATTTCCTGTTCTGCCATCAGTCTTTCTTACCATTCTTCCCCATCATCTTTTTAACTCTTCAAAGTCACTTGAAAGTTAAAGGAAAGACAGGACCCATATTCACACACCAATTCTGCTTGTTCCCATAAGCTTTTGTCATTAACACAGCGAACATATTCTGGAAAAAAAAAACCTAAAGGAACTGTTTGAAGTATGACACCGAGACCTATGGAAAACTCTTGAAGCCTTGGTTATGTGAGGATCAGAGAACCACGAACAACGAATGGATTGAGTTTGGCTTCATAAAAAGGAGAAGAAAAAAGGAGGGAGGAGTGTGCACAGCTTCCAACCCAAAAGGGCAACCCCCAAGGGGCTATAGATGAGTTGAAAGAAGAAGGAAAAAGAAAATCTTTATTGGAAGGTGGTGGACCATCCTACAGCAATGTAAGGGGAATTTCCCTCTGATTGAGCAAACCATCCCTCAGATCAAAGTGTGTGCATATATCTGTGTGTGTAAGAAGTGCTTCACATTTGATGTAGTCACCAGCACATTGAGACTAGAGCACAAGAAGAACTGCATGATGTGTACAGGTTTAAATATATGCAATACGTGGCAAATGCAGTGTACGGAAGCAGACTTAAATATGAAGACTACTACTTCCCTGTATTGTTTTGCACTATATTGTGTCAAATCAATCTGAAATATAGCACATTGTACTCTACTGCATGTAAAACAAGTTACTTGTCATCCTGTTGCAGGAAATTGCATCACTTTGAGTCTGTCTGTCTACATTACATTGAAAAATTGAAAAATTTCTGCCACTGACTGATCATATTGACGTCATTTTCCTGCCTTCTGAAGTTCCTCATTGTTTTCTTTTTAAAACTTTCTGCTTTGTAGAAATAGTTCAACAAATAAAGCTGCCTGAACAGCATAAAAGTCTGTCAAACAAAGAGGCCAATTAAAACATGTAGTGGGAGTTAACACAACACACGAGAATAACAAATGCTTAACTATCTCTCTCTAACCCTTTATAACAACAGTAAAGATCAACCTTCTCTTCATTAACTAGACTCATAAGTCTTCACACCAAACTGTCACTCCCACATATCTTTAATGCAGTTTCACTAGACATCATCAGTTTTTTTTAAGTGTTTTCCTGCAGCTTTTTATTTATTATGATCCCATCGCTTTTTATCTCAGCATGTTTACATATTAGATGTTGCTGTCAGAGTTATGTTCGTGCTGCATGCACTCTCTTTTAGTATGTCCAGCTGTTACTGGTGTTGTCCTTGTAAGTGTGTTTGCACTGTAGTAGTGGGAGCTGCTGACTTTACTCTTTCATGTCAGATGTTATGTGACACTAAAGACGGTCAAAGTCATAACCTCTCTCTGACCAGCTTATTTGGCTGGAATGGGTGCTAACCTGTCTTGTCCAGCTCAAAAGACATGCTTAGTTACATTGGTAGTTAACCAAATTTAGGGGGTAGCCAGCTTTGAAGACCATTTGATCTGTAGTCAGATGGTTTCCCTGTGAGCTCCCTTGATTTTTCAGTCAAAATTACTTATGATAAATTACATTATATTACTTTGCGTGTCAGTAATCCTTCCTCTTTAATGTAGGATTTCGTGAGTCAAAGTGAAATGTTTGTTTTATTACACTTTTATTTTAATTGGAAACAGCTCGGGTCTCATTGTGTGTTTTCATTTAATCTATGAAACTCGTCCAAATCAAGTTGGACACTTGCACTTTGTTAGGGACACTTACTCACAGATACATAATATTAAGACTACTAGCTTTATATAAAGTATCTGAAAACTAAATTTTAGGGAGCACCCAGATTTGAACTGGAGACCTCTTGATCTGCAGTCAAATGCTTTATCACTAAACTATACTTACTTGTTACTACTTAGATAAGTAGTGTTTTGTACCATAGTTGGTCCAAATCTAGGTATACACAGTGTCTTCCTTTTGCCAGAGTAAGACATGCCTTTTCTTCAGGTTGTTGTGGTCATCTACAGCCTCAACAGCTGTTTTCATGACAGTTTAGAAAAGCTCGAAGGCCATAACATCCTGAACAAAAGAAAAGGAATATCCAGTAGGAATACACTGTCGATGGGTGTGTGAGTGCAGAGGGAGGGTAGTGTCAGACAATAAAATTGCACTATGATCATCGAAGGTACCCACAAAGGAACTGGGACCTCTTGATCAGCAGTCAAATGCTCTATCACTGAACTATACCTCCTATCCACCATGAAAATATAACAGCTGCCAACAGATTATCATTAGTGAGTGGATAACTATATATTTATTTATATTCTTCTATCTTCCAAAAGTAGTTTTAAAGGACAGTAAAACTGAGTGTCTCTGCAGACCACTGTATTCTGCTACAAGCAGGAGACATTTGGCATACGAGCAACAAAATACGACAATAGAGCAATAGAAAAATATAATTTAGTCTGAGAAGGCATATTTCTTTATAAGCTGCACTATCCTGCTACACTGGAAGAATTGTTTAATGATAGTATGTGGAAGGTGAGTGTAAAGATGTTGCTGAATATTTGGAACAACACATGTAAAGTAGTCAACACTGTGAAGTATAGCCACCTGAACACGTACTCCTTGCAGAAATACAGTATTAATAACTTGTAATTTTCCAGCAACTGAAATTCCCATCCCTGTTCAAGATGAAAAACTTTCAGTGAGGCATGACCACAGTTCTTTCCAGCTGATGTTATTTTCCTAATGTGAGGACAAACAGGAAAAAAAAAGACAAACTCTGACTCAAGTTTTTAAATTTGGAACAAAACATCACAAGTGTTACAGAAAAAGAAATGGATGGTGTGAATGATAAACATGCACGGTACATGAAGAGTGTTAAAAAGCACTGGCTGCAAATATAAATGTCATGCAGCTCAAAGGAAAGCCACAACCCTAAAATTGCCATTGGAGGAAAGTTCTGGTGGTTTTTCTGTGCAAATTTGCACAGTTGTGGCTTTTGCTAAGAAAAATTGAAGTAGGTGTAGAGTAAAGGAAATGCGTCAGCAGAGGAGAACTACAAACGTCTCAGGACAAACCCCTCTATTCACACAAATAGGAGAGTAAATTGTGTCTGTGAGTATGGGTGTGTATAGCCTGCATAGTCAGGGTTGTTATCTTAAAAGAAAAGTTAGTTATATATGCAGCTCTTTTGTTCATTTACAGTGTGCATGTAGAGGTCATTTGATTAATTCTCATCTTTAATTAATGAGAGAAAATAGATTTTGGAGATAAGTTTGATTTGCTTTAGGTAAAGCACAAATTTTATTACCTCTGAGAGATCCAAATGTTTGCCTAGCCAACAAGACAAGCCATGACATTTATTGTCTGTTTTCTGAGCTGCTGGAAACACAACTGAACATAATCATTTCAAAATTGTTTTCCCTTTCTGTTTTTCCCCCTTTTCATCTCATCATCAACCCTGCAGTAACCTGCTGCACCAGACATTTATACCGCATCAGTTTATCTGACTGCCTAAGGACTTGATTTGAGACATAAAATCAAAAAAGTTCAAGCTGAGGCAGGTCTTGTATATCAAATGATCAGACCTCAGGAAGGATACGATTTAAGTCTTGACAAAACTTTATTACTGCTTTGCAAGAAACATTATTAAATAGCCTTTCATACCTGAAGAGCTTTCTGTACTTGTTGTTGAACTTGACTTTAAGGACTTGACATGACCTCATCTGTAACCTATAAGTCCAGTAAGTCTGTTTTAATGCAATACAGCATAACTATCCGTTACTTGGACACCGTTCTGATTGCTTTTGTTATATTATGATGTAAGAATACCTACATGAATATTGTGAGAAATACATTATAATAATACCAAATGGTAAATATTGTAAACTTTTAGGGAAACAGCTTTGCACTAAGTTCTTTAGTGAATTATTTAATATATTAAAAGATCTTCCAGACATTTATATAGTGTGATGGCAGAAAAAAAATCTAGAGTATGTGTATAATTTTGGCCAGGCAGCCTGACAACAATCAGAGGACCTTATACCCTAATAAAAGAAAAATGGGTCAGAAATGAAAGGCAGGCGAGGAGGTTCATTAAAAATGGAAAATGGAAAGAAACCCAGGTAGAGAGAAAATAAACGAGAGAATAACAGCCAGGTAAAAGTATCTCTGGCATGCACCTTCCCTTAAAGTCTTACCAAGCTACACACACACACGCACATACACACATATACACATACACCAACTAAGCCATTTCTGCGGTACATGATAAGGTAAAAAGAGCATTAGGTTTCCATTCTCTCTCCACAAACATTATCTGATTTAGAGGACTTCCTGCTTTCTGTCCCCTCCCTTCTCTGCACCCTTCATTCTTTGATATTAATACCTCAGTGTGCCGATTAATCTGTATGCATGCCAGAAAGTGTGTACAGCTTATAAAGTCCTTTTATAGGTGTGTTTGTGTCTGTGTGTCAGTTAATGTGTTTGTATACTTATTTCCATCTTCTGTTACTAGACAAAAAATTGATATAATAAAGCTTTTTAACAAACAGGACAAGAAGCATTGGCTTTATTGGTAAAGTCTTGCTGACTAATAATAATTAATAATTTATCAATTTGGATTAAAAAAAAATGTGATGTATAAGCTTAAACATTAATTGCTGAATGACCTACAATGACCTGGAATTTCTCAAAAGTAGTGAAAAATGAAAAGATTACAACACTTTTCCCAAGTCCCTGAGATAAAACTACCCAAAAGCGATGCAGCTAGTGGCGACTGTAACTCAGGTGGAAAAACAGCAACCTGAAAGTTGGTGGTTTAATTCCAGCCTTCCCCTCACTAAATGCTAAAATGTCCCATGTTGCCATGGATTTAGCTGTCCAGTAAAATATCGGTTCTAATTAAAATCATGATTAGAATCATTGGTAATAATAAACTGCAATGTCACTGCATTGATATATTTCCTGGCAGCCAATAAAAAATTTTAGTAGATTTATATAAGCTCATCTTAACATCCGAACATCTCATGAAATGCACTTGATCGCCTAAATATTGTTTATTTTGGGAAACTATATCTTATCATGGAGTCTGATGACTTAACCATTAACTTAGGATAACACCTCAGATGTTCTACTTCTGTGTAATAAAGTTCTCCCATTTTGGTTACTGTTAAACTGGTGTGAACACGGGCCTGTTCACCAGAAAGTACCAAGGTTCTGAGACTCAAGAGCAGAGCTAGTACCAAAACCAGAACTGTGTCTGTGTGAAAGCACCAATAGATCCATATTTTCCCAACAGAGCCCTCCTTCTGAAATGTTTCTTTATGAGCCAATCACTGTTCATACAAGCTAGTTAATAAAAGATCATAGCCAAACTAAAGCCTGGTACACACATAAGGATTTTCTAAATCTGAAGAGATTTTTTTATCTGTTCGAGACCTCAAACATGAAGGTAAAAAGTTAGGCATTTAACAGTTTTGGTGTGTGATGGTTTGCTCCGATAATCTCAGCACAGATTACCACACACATAATGATGCTGTCCGGCAACAGATCCAGAGATCTTGCGTAACCAAACGTGATCTAACAAAAACGAAGAAGAAGAACCATAACAACAGATTTGATTCATAAAGCGCTTTTCAAGGTACCCAAAACCCTTTTACATTGTATCCATTATTCATTTACTCCTCACTCAAACCTGGTGATGGTAAGCTGCATATGTAGCCACAGCTGCCCTGGGGTAGACTGATAGAAACGTGGCAGCCAGTTCGCACCTACAGCCTCTCCAACCACCACCGAACATTCATATCCATATTCATAAACCAGTGAAGCCAATAGGCAAGGAGGGTGAAATGTCTTACATGCGACATATAAACTGGGGGAGTGGGAATCAAACTGCCAACCTACAAATTATTGAACGACCCCTTCAACCATCATCATAAATATTGAATGTGTTCAATACTGAGATTGTCAGCCACAACACGTTTTGGAGCCAATTGTCAAAACAAATTCACTCTTAACACACCTCAGACCAAATTATAATCTTATAAGAAAATCTCATAAAACTAGATAATCTGCTGTTTGCCGTCCTTGATCGAGAAGGGGCAAAATCGGGACAAAACATCCTGGTAATCTGTATGTGTGTACCTAGCTTAAAGAAACTATGTATTCCATCAAATCTTAACTCTATACATTCCCCACGAATAAATATATGACGTTAATGTTGTCATTAATTTATGCTTCTCTTTTTTTTCTCAGCAGGTCTCCATGGTTCAAAGTTATGGTGCTCGTTGACTTGTCTTTAATGTCCTCTCCAGACTAAACATGGAGAAGCAGCATTTAATGGAACAAACTCCCAGTCGAGATTAAACTTTCACCAAATGTAGACACATTGGAATCCAGGTTAAAAGCATTTCTTTTCTCTTTTTGGTTGGAACATAACTAAATGAGAATAAATTGGATTTAACTGGACTGTCTTTAAAAATTCCTCAAGATGACTTGGACATGAATTGGCATTAGACCAATGAAGCTTAGTTAAAAGTAACTGAATCGTGCTTTAAGGGTACAGGGTTTCTATGTAGTTTGGTTGTGCAAGCATGTGATTGTGTCTTTAATGTTAAATGCTGGACTTGATTTTCACTTCCCCACTGATGTCACATCCACTGTCCTCACTCTTTTCCTGTTTACAGGAGACGACTCCTGGCGGGAACATCGGCGGAAGATGAAGTCTCCCTTTCTTTAGGTCCAGATAAGCCCATTAATAATACCACAGGCTGATTAAAGCAACACAATCTTTCCTTTGGCTCTTATGTCCCTCTGATGGAATTGATCAATGGCGGAGAGCAGGAAGCTGAAAGTTAAAGCAGCTCAAATGGCCACATTTTCTTTTCATCTTTTTTCCTTTCAAAATGGTTTAGTGTAATACACATAAACACATACCTAGACACAATCATACACACTATCCCAAGAGCTCTCTAATGTCGTGCCATGCAGGTGTGTTTTAATCTTCTAAATCCAATAATAATGGCAGTCCTGATCTTCACACAATCCCATAGAGTTCAATGGAACAGCTGGATGTGGTCACAAATTAACAGACAGGCTCACACAAGTATAAACTCAGACACACAAATACACGGACACAAAATGTATAAATACTGTATCTCACAGATGTACACAAATAATTTTTTACTAGTCAAGTCGCAAGTCACTTTTAGTTGTAATGAATAATCTGCAATGTGACACCTGACGTTTGGTCTAACGCTACACTGTAATATCCAACTTACCCTTTATCTATACAGGAGAGACTGGCATGCCTGAAGGCCAGTTGTTGGTGTAATAATTAAAATGACCTCCACTCAGAATGCAGAAGGCAAGTTCAAGTGATCCCAAAGGAGAAAGCTCCAGTTTATTTAATCGTAAAATTATATCTTAGGTTGTTGTGGTTGAATATTGTTCCATATTCTGTATGTCTGATTGCAAAGATTATATATTATTTAACATTTACAATTAAAAATATGGCCCAGGTTTAAAATTCCTGCAAGCTTCGTTCAAATACCATATCAGTCACTAACCCTCCCATTTTTAAAAATGCCAAAATTCCCTGCAACAGTTCCTGTTGGTATTCGTTTTCACTCTTGTTTTGAGATTTGAGTGCTGCCAGCTGTGTCCCAGTTGCAGATGTATGACTGGCACCTAATTGATAGACAGACATGTCAGAATGACATTCTGGAGCCAGTGGCGATCCCATTTCTACATCCACCAGGATGACAGCACTCTCCCTATAGAGCTGGAACAATCTCAGAGCATCTCCAGGATTTGTGAGTGGAGAGGATGGAATAACCTGTCATCAGTCCAGACCTCCACCCAATTGAACAATTGGGTCTGCTGTACAAGATAGTGACCAACACAACCACATTGGTTAACCTTCAGCAACTCCTGGTTGAGGAATGGGATCCCATCCTATAACAAAATGTGACCAGGCTGGACCAGCATGAGGAGATGTTTGGGGTCTATCCACACGTTTAGCTTTGTTGCACAGAAGCGTGATACTTACTTAAGCAAGATACACAACAACTACATGTCACTGGCACTTACGTAACATTAGAAAACAACACATTTAAATGGAAGATAAGGCAAATGTTCTGTTGCCTGTCTTTCTTCACATATTGTACACGCACACACACTCAAACACACACACAGGCTAGTTATTAATATCTTGTTGTACACTGTGGAAAAGACTGTTCCCAAATAACAGATGGGGGTTTACAGCTCTGAGACAATGGAAGAAAAGGAGGGAAATCAAACCCACTGACATCACTGTGCATGAACATATTAATTACAGAGGAGATCAAAAGAAAGAAATGATGGGAAAGAGATAATAAAAAGAATGACATCATAAGTTTTGCAAGATCATTTTATTACAGAAAATTGGTGATTGAGGTTAAGCGGCATGACTAGTTTTGAATTTTATGGAATGTGGTGGAACAGATGAGAAATGGAAAACGAGGACAGAACACAGAGGCTGTATAGGGCAGGGATTAAAAGAGCAAAAGAAAGTAAGACGTTATGACCAAGCATATCAAGTGGAAGCTGATGACAGGAGAGAAAAAAGACAGGGCGAGCAGATTAGAAAAGTCATAGGAAGGGTTTAAAAAAAGAATACATGTAAGAACTAAGTAGAAGATGATAAAAGATGGAAAAAGTAAGCAGCTGGATGTGCAGCACCGAAGGAGAGAATGTGGGGAAATGATAAAATGAATAAATAAAAAAAGAAATAGCAAAAATATACAGCAACGGATAGTTTATTCCAGGAAAAACTGGTCAGAACACGAGAGTAAGAGTAACTCCTGAACGTAAATCTGACAGACAGCTGGATGAAATAACGTGCAAAATGTATTAGAGGTGTAATAAATTTCACCATTAAGTGAAAGAAGTCACCAGATTATATCTTGAGGTATGTCTCTGAAGTTTATGCATAAGAAAATATAACCTACGGTGTCTTTTGCAGACATGTTTTTAGATAAAAAGGATTTTGGTTATTCAATATCAATGGATAAGACTAATATGATTAAAATGAAGTGGATTTGATTACATTTTACTTACCATTGCTACCATTGCAGGATAAAGTGCCAAAAATGGACTTGACCTAAATATTGGTCACTGAGATTTAGAATGCATTTGTACTGAGTGTGCTGCAAACCTTTGTGAGCATTAGTGATGCAAAAATGTCTCTGCACACAAAATTCCAGTTTAATGAGGAAGACAGTAGAAAAAGGGAAAAAAGAAAAAAGGAGGGAAGGAAAGAGGCCATGAAGTATGAAAATAGGAAAGTCAGCAATTAAAGAGAAGAGGGGAGAAAACATGGCCCTCATTAAACCACAGCTGAGAAAGTAACACCACAGCTCCTTCATTAATGGGCTGGTATGTGCTCCCATGTGTAAAAGGGCACATGCAGTTCTGCAGCTGCATGCCTGATGTTACGTGTGTCTGATCATAGCCCGAGGACATGACTGACTGAGTGACTAATTGTGCCGTCTGCTCGCCATAACAGACACACTCCCATGCACACACACCGAGATTATGCAATCATCATTAGGATAATCTTCTTGGCCTGGTATCCCCCCCCAATAGAGGATGAATAGAAGCATGTCTAGATTACTCTGTGGTCTGAAAATCCTCCACTCTGCTTGTTAGATTCCTGACCTCTGCTTACATTACACCATCCCTCCATTCCTTGTTCCTTCAGTCCATCTCAGTGTTTGTCTAGGACAGAATAACTTCATGAAATTTCTATTTTTAGTGAGCTGTTTGCCTGTAATTGTAAATAAATTACCTTGTTTCTAGTCATTTTTAAACTTGTCCTCAGTAACACATTGTTGCTTCATATGATGAGCCAGAAAAAAGTCTGTCAACACAGATAGTGTTTATACCAGCTATAAAAAAAAAATCTCAGAACAATAAATATATTATGCAGATCTCTTTTTTTTTTTATCTTCGAGCCATTGCTTTATTTAATTCTGTATTTTAGATGCAAAGACAAGGATTAAAAACCACAAATACAATCTAAAATTAATATACCTGAAGGATATGAAATTTTAGAGGTTTGGCTTGTTTTAGATGCCAGGGAGAATCAAGCTAAATAGGAGTAGAAGCTGGGAAAGCCATATCATCCTCAGCAGCTTCTGCAGCACAAATGCAGCTCTGTAATCTACCACTGTGGGGTTTGTGGATGCGGGGTAAGGAAGAGGTATGGCTATGGCATCATCGTTTCAGGAAAAATGCATATAAGTTGTAAACACAGAAATGAAAGGGCAGTGTTTTCAGTTCTATATTTTTTTAGGACCCAGTAAAAATGTCTATTCTTCCATGTAGATATCTAAACGATAAAAATCTTTTGCCTAAATTTATCTCTGTGTGGACATCTCCTAACACAAGTGTTCTTTTCACATACTGATTGTGTTTATTGGTGGAATAAATAACCTGCTGCTTCTCCCTCTGTGTAATTCATGCATGCCAAACAAAGGCGTCTCAGCCACAATTCAGAGTGTGTAACACAAGAAGCAGGCATGAAATAAACTGAAGCCCCGTTTTCACCAAAAGGTCCAGTATAGGACAGAGCTGTTTGGTGCGATTTGCTCTGATAAACCCTCATCCCTGTTGCGATTCCATAGCCAACCTTACCTTTACCTGGTAGGCGAGGCATCGGTGATAGCGACAAACACATAAGCTATTTAATAGTGTGATGTCAGCACCTTCCTTGAATTATAACTAAGAAGAATGTGACACAGAAATATATTAAACATGGTGCTGCTGTCACCTTGTTCTTAGTGTCAAGCTGCACAGGAAGTAATGACTCTATCAACCAATCAGCTGATTCCAGTGTGCCAAGCTCCACCCTTTTGGGTCGGATTGTTAAGATTGGTGATTGATTCCCAAAAAAGCAGGATGGTATTCTGGCACCTGTCCCAGTTTTTACCTGTGGAAGCATTAAAAAAAAAAAAAAAGTATACCCACTGACTCCCAAACTGACTCTGACCCATTGGTGGAAACGGATATGATGATAGCACTGAAGGTAAGATTGGTGAGTTCTGCAGTGCCAGCTTGATGTCTGCAAGCACTTAACAATGCAGGTCCATATCAACTCTGTTACTACCTCCCTTGCTGGTTCAGCAGCATTTCAGCCACAAATCAATGCTGACCCCCAATCTGCATCTGTAATGTCCATTCAGAAGCTGAAAATGCTTCAGTAGTTGGTAACAAAAATTATACTGTTAGAACTTTAATCTCCACTAATATATTAGTGACAAACTAAGAAGTTAATGAAGATATGTTTGCACCAATTAAAACAATGGTTTAAAGTTTAGTTAAGCAAGAAATTAATTTGGCTATTTAAAAAGAAGCTCAATAACAAATCTATAAAAGAATCAAAGCAAAAGTAAAAAAAAGGTGACTGTCACTTATTAGCTACACAATGAGGGAACTTTCCATACACATATTTGCTGTACATACACCACAGAGCAGAGAAAGTACTGTGAACACTTACCATTTACTCTGTCTCTAGATTTAGAGATGATAAAACATGCTCAGGCATACTCAGGGAGATCTCAGTTGACATTTATCATATTATTTCTTTTTTCAAAATGTGGCATGTCAGTGTTGTTTATGATCGCCAGCAGCATTTTCTCCTCCATCCAACCACAGCAGCTGTATATATCTGTGTGTGTTTGTGTGTCTGCATGGCCACTAGATCAAAATGGAGTGTCAGCCACAGTTCAGGTAGCACTGAAACAGCAAGCAACAAGTGAAAATCAAAACACAGGCAGCTGGTTGCACACATAAAGTGGATAGCATGCTGTGGAAGAGTTAGCACAGACAAATCCAAACTGAAAAGAAGCACAAATGAGACAGATATGAGGAGGTGACAGACAGGACAGGAAAGAGCAAGAGAGTAAAAGAGTTCACAGGAGCCTATACTGATGCATTTGCAGGGATTGTAACGGACAGCGGAAGGACAGCATCAGTGAAATGATGTGTTTAAACAGACCACCATCATTTAAAGATAAAATAGCTTTCTTTCTGGTAAATGCAAAAACAACTATGTTTTTCAGAAACAGTTCATGCTTTACATTTCTTTATGTAGCTGTACCAACATACCTTTTTATTGGCAGTTTTAAGTTGGCATCACAGTAAAGAAGAAAATAACATACTATGATCCTCCATTTCAAATAAGTATCAGCAGCCATGTCTTTGAAGTTCCAAAAAACAGAAAGTACTGTCCAGCTAAAATTTCTCCATTCTAGCTTACAGCTAGTCCCGTCAATACTGCTGATTACCTGATCATTAAGACTCAGGCCGTGCTTACAGGACAAATCTTTTTCAATCAAGTATCTTGACCCATGTAAAAAGAAATACTGTATATTTCTGACTGCAAAGTTGTCTACAAGCCTTATGTGCATGATGATGAATCAAATAAAAAAAGATCTTTTTCATAGCTTTCATGGTGAGGTTTTTGGTGCAAATAGAAAATCCTCTGCTGAAAGGATGAAAAGTAACAATGGTGTCAAAGTTGGGAAAGTCAGTCACATAGTTTGAGCAACTGAAAACATGTGTAATGCTTGGAGCACATGGAAAAATTAAACTCTTTTTGAGGTCACGACCCAGGCAAACATGAGTGTCTGGAGTATGCTTCACACTCTTCATCTGGCGGATTTGTTCTCGTAAATCTCTTCCCCTCACACACTCAGACAAACGCTCACTCATGCATTCAGACACTTAAGCTCTCTCACACTTTCCCTCCATCCATGGTGGTCTTTTATGAATCAGTAGCTCCATTGATAGACTTCTATCAGTATCTCTGGGTGGCTTCTGCTTTAGGGGCTAAGACCGCCATTAAACACCATTCTTAATGTTTCCAAACACTCACATGTAGATTAAAAATGTAAAATCAACCATGTTGTCCATGTGAGCAAGTCAACCACATACACATGTAACATAAGGTTACAGTTTAAGATAAATATTGATTTCCAGACATCTGTTGTGCAGTTTTGAAAAATTAACAAGGCATGGATTAATAATTATTTAGTTGTAAATGAAAGGGAATTTGGCCCCTAAAGAGTGATATGTTGAAAGGTGAATTAATAAAAAGAGATTTTAACTAAAATGTAGCAAACCCTGCAATACATAAGTGTGTGCTTTTGCACTTATACTACATCCTATATGGTCAATCATGAATAGATGTTACTTTAAGATGTTATTCCCAGCATTTTTACACACATCTGTCTGCAGAAGTACAAAGGTTTTTTATGTCTTCTGGGGAAGGTCTGTAAAGTGCTATGTTCACACTGCAGCTCAAAGCCCATATGTGACTCATATCGGGTTTTTTAATGGCAGTCTGAATGGCACAAATGAGATTTCTTTTTAACCTGACCCAGGCCACTTTCATATGTCGTCCTAAATCGGATACATATCCAATCTGTGTTGAAGCGACTTCACTACATAGTCATGTTGCATTCCATCCGGCTTTTACGTCACTGAAGTGAGACAGACTTTAAAAATCTGTGCAGGAGAAGGTGAGATACGATAAGATCAAATGTAAGCAATGGACGGAACTCTGCCTGCACAACAAGACTGAAACTGATACATACAGGCTACAGAGTGTAGCATCCATATTTACCTCCATAAACACAGCATGCTGTGACATTGTGTTTTCCTCTGCTCATATTGTCAGTTTAGGGCCACATACTGCTCACATTTAAGTGTGACGAAGGTCGCATTGAAATGATAATGTGAGTCATTATGCATAAAAAAAAAATTTTAAAAATCTGATTTCGGTAAAGAATTAAATTTTAACATTAAGGCCTGTAGTGTGAACGTAGTCTCTGTCACTTCAAGTGATGAAACTTGAGTCATCTGTTTGCTCTTTTGCTTCTACTGTATTGAATTGCCCAATACTCACAAATAGAACTTTTTAAATAGTAGATTCAATACTTAGCTGCTGGCTTAGTGGCTATTTTAAAGCCATGAGGTTAATTAAATCACTTGATGGGCATTCATCAGTGCACAGACTCATATCAGTTCAGCATGCAACAGATTTAAAAGTGCAAATTTTACAATTTCTTGGAAAGACTGAAGAGCTAAAAAAACAAAAAGAAAAAAAACTAATAACTAAGAGACTTGCTAAAACAGAGGCTATAGCTAATGAGGCTATTAAGTCAGGCAGCTTTACAAACTAGAATAGTTTTGATTGGTTAAATCCATTTTACTTTATACTTTTTTTTTTTTTTTTTTTTTTTTGTAGAACATGATCATGTTAGGGTTGAAATACATTGTCATTCCAATGGTGACTCTCCCTCTCCTGGATGTGATGGTGACCTTGGTCACATGAAAACACAATTTGTTAAACTTATCATTTCCTGGTTGTGTTTTGGCATTAACATCACTCAGGAAGTGTTTGTAAGAATTCAAATGCAGTTAGTCTGAAAACTAGCACACGTCCATATTAATTAAAGGTCATTTTGGTCTGCTTGAGCACATGAGGCATGGGGACGTAAACGTAGGACATTCAGTTAGCAATAAAACTCAGCAATTACCAACATCAACAGTTTTCATAAAATCCAGAAATCTAAATGGACAGAAAAAGTTTGATCAAATTTCTCAGTAGTCATTAACCAAGAGGAAACTGCCAACTCTGTGTGATCAATGATAACAGTATGGGGTAAAATATCCAGTCACGTAATCAGATTATTGGATTTTTTTATGGTTTTTTTTTTTTTTTTTTTTTTTTTTTACAGCAAATGTTGTACATACCTTTAGATAAAAAAAAAAACAGGGTTGTTGCAAAATCTCTTTTCAGTCAAGCTGTGGGCAGTGCTCCAGACATGAGCTCACCGGGAGATTCCCTTTGGTGTGGTGGTAGAGGTGAGGGGTGAAGATTTGTGTTGTCTATAACACCCAGGTGGGGATGCAGGGTTTTGGAAACATACCATCAAGACTCTGTTCTGATGCTCAGATGCAGACTCACCCACCTGAATCTATGCATGCATACACTTGTACATGTGCGTTCATCCACAAACAAATGTCTAATGCGAACACAAATAATTCCCTCACACAAAAGCATTTAAGCAGCAATCAGTTTAACTGGCAGTTGACAATTCAAACTCTTGATTAGTACAATAAGTGGAGATGTGAATGGGAAATAACCTCTGCTCCACCAGAGACATATAAAAGAAGGGACCAAATCCTGCAGCTGCCAGGTGGCAAATGGTACAAGACTCTAGGATTATAAAACAAATTCCAGGTAAGAGTATAATTCATACTCCCTCAGGTTATTAAGGTAAAAAAGATTGTCTCCTCTTAGTCAACTTGTCTAGTCATATGCGAACATCAGACATATATTGTCAAAGTTTCCATTAGCATTGGCTGAATGCATATCTGTTTGGTTTCCATTAATATGTCTAAGTCACTGTATTTGAGTATGCTTGTTGATGTGGTCATTTTATACAGCCCACTTGCTATTTTTAGATTAAAGCAGACTTGTTGGGATGAATCCCTTGTTCACAGCTTGTTATTCTTGGGAGTGATTCATGGAATTGTACCAATATAAATGTGGAGATTTCCCTCTGTGGAGCATATTAAAAAGAGACAGACTTGATAAGGTCATGTCTCATTTATGGGTTTTTCACTCATAATGTTGCCTCTTAAACTTACAAATATTAATTTGATATGTGTAACCAGCAATCGCTTTGTTAAGGGGAAGATTAAGTGGTAGTAGTATTTATCTTTTTTTTTTTTTTTTTTTTTTTTTTGCAGGACTGTTTTATTTAAAGAATATCATTAAAAGTCACTAATGAAACTAATAAATATTGAACAAAATCTAAAGAGCAACAGAAATAAAATCCGATACCTATATGTATATCATAAAAACTGCTGCTTCATATAAGATCAAATTCATTTAAATTTGTCATAGATTATTTCAAAACACCTTGACTTTATATTCATCTTTCTATCTATTGAGCCACTCTTCCTTAAGTATCATCAATCCAGTAGCTAGGGTTCAAGGCCCCTTTAAAGGGTTTCAGTGTTTAAAGCATTGGAAGCAGAAAATAAAAGCAGACACTGCGTGGGTCTCCCTTGTGCTGCTAAACCAGCACTGACACGTTAGGGCACAGATATGAAACACCTTTGGATGTCTGAGGTTTGCAGGATGAGGTATCACCATATTAGGTTTGTTCCGGTGATGGATTGGTTTTGGATCCCCAAAGCTGAGTGAATCTCAAACTCATCATTAAGTATCTTCTGAGTGCTTCTAAACAGTTTGATATCTAGGAGGCCTTGTTTGCCCTGAAAGGGTGTGTTTTGTCAGCAATAATGTTTATAGTACAATACTTTAAAGAAACATTCACATGAGAGCCAGGATCCAAGGCTTCTCAACAGAATATTACAGAATATTATAAGGAAATTATTATTATCACTTACTTTATCTGTGGGATGCTTTAATATGGCCAACTGTTGGAAAAAAAAAAGTTCTGATGAAGGTTTGATGAAATTGCATTTTTTTTTCCAAGTCAGAACATTGATTGCACTTACACCAGAGTAACATTTACACTTCCTTATACACAAAAGTCAAACTACATTAATTGTGGAACAATGACTTACTTTAACATTAATGGAGTAGTTACTTTATTTGTTAAGATGATCTGTTCTTGATGGTGTTACTTGGATAAAAAATGCAAGCATGTGAGGATCATTATTTTCACAGTCAGTGGCTTTGGAATAACATTGAGGTGACCGGCACTCATCTTCCTGTCCACTCAACCTCCAGGACAATCTAAGGAAGCGGAGATGATGTGTTTTGACAGCGGTGGACCGAAACAAAAAACAACCCTGATCTCCTTTTAAGGTGTCTTTCCTCTTGTTGCCTGATACTCCGTGTGTGTCCCTTCCCCTTGGTCTGTCCATTACCTGTGATGTCACTGATAAAGAATCCCCCAGTGGCGAGACTGCATGGAGACTCTGGTTAATAAGTGACAGTTTCTAAAACCGACTTAGTGGCCCTACTACCCACACAGTGAGACACTGTCTTGTTTCTCTCTTCAATCACTCTCATATACACATATCTACTGTAAATCCACTCACAAGGTTGCATAAGGTGTGACTGATATTACATGCAGCACTGTTGCTTCTGTTACCTATTACAATGTGTTTAACAGTTAAAGTAACTCTGAGTCTTTGTTAGGTCTAGGTAAAAATGACCAAATTTGCAGTCTTCTTGTGGCTCATCCAACCTCAACAAGAAAGACTCCATCTGTTGTTGCTAAATGATTCTCCACATGCACCTGGCTGGAATATTTCTCTGCAGAATCTGGTTCTTCTCCGAGTTGGACAGGACTTGCAATGCCTTTCACATTCACATGATCTATTGTTCATATAAAAATACCAATTATTGCAGCTTCACGATTAATCATGGCTGGCTCTCTGTTCACAAACAGAGGGTGAGTCCTCTGAGAACAGACTTTCTATCCAGATGATGGTTTCTCACTCTTAAGCGGTACTGTGAATACACCACAGATGTACATATGTCCCTTACCATAACAAACATCCCAGCCCTCTGACTCACTTTTATGACATCACTGCAGTGAGGTCATTGTCCTGCTATCCTGGGAGCAGATTAAACGTGGTAGACTGCTGTCACACTGGTCTCAGGCAAGCTGAAGCATGGCCACACGAGATCACTCTGTGTGGCTCAGCAGATTAAAATGTGTGCGATTCTGCATGATGTCATGAAGTTGAGCCTGAACATGACCTATATTGAGTATCAGCCCTGCTTCTTTGCTTTTCTCATAATCTCCACAGCCACCTTCTGCACTATTTAGGCATTGCAAAAAATTTGATTTAAAGAATGCATCTAGTAAAACTTAAAACTTCTTTTATGCAATAGAAGACTAATCTTAAGTACAATAGGCTCCATCGTGGTTCATTATTTTGACCAGAACTGCAGTGCACCTCTGATATTTTCCAAAATCCCCAATTCAGACTGTTAATGTTTCAGATATTATGAATTATTTTAACAGAAGAGAAAGCGGGACTAACCATCAGAAGGGAGCTTCATTCACAGAAATGTAATTTAGAATTATTATGAAGGAATAAAATGTATGTAGTATTAACCCTTTCATGCATAGTATCCACTACAATGGACACTTGTTTAAAAACTGTAATAGCTATATATATATATATATATATATATATATATATATATATATAAAGTGATACAATATTATTTTATATACATTTTTATAGAATAGATAGAATAGAATAGAATAGATTAAAGATTAAAGATAGATTAAAAGAAAATAAGCTTTTAAAAACTTTAAAGCATCACTCTAAATGTCTTCATATATATGTATATATATATTTATTTATTTTTTGCATGCATGCATGCATTAGAAGGCTAAATAAGCAACCCTTGGGGTTGAGTGGACAACTTCCATTTGTGTGTGTGTGTGTGTGTGTGTGTGTGTGTGTGTGTGTGTGTGTGTGTGTGTGTGTGTGTGTGTGTGTGTGTGTGTGTGTGTGTTGGGGGGGGGGGGGCTAGAAGTGCTGTTCAGGAAAACTGTATGGCCGTAAATTGTCATTGGCGACTAAGGAAAATCCATCCTGTTTATACACATTCCTAAAATTCCAAAGGTCATACTTTGTCATTTTCCTTATAAGAAAACATTTCTGAATTTGGAAATGTCCCACAGCTAGTGTTCTCACGAAAGGTGAGCATTGTTTTGGGAAGGGGGACTTACTATCAGCTGATGTGACAAGGTTATGGACATTTCACTGGAATTTTTTTCTTTAACGGTCTCCATATTTTTCCGTGAGGAAACTCCACTCAGTGGTCATCACTTGATGACGGGTGACAACATCCTCATATTGAATTCTGCAAGTCAGATGACTCAAAGACAAATAATAATTCTTTAAATTCTTTATCTAAGAATCTACATTTGCTTTTTTTTCTTGAGGCAAAATTTTTAGATTACAACATGCTCCACTTGTGATCTTTTCTCCAGTTTGGTTAGTTAAAGAGTGAGAGTTACATTTCCTTCCTCAAGGACACTGAAGCATTGTGAACACCCATCAGGTGGTAGACATAGACGCCTGGACTCAGCCCCAGACTGTCCAAATTTAAACCTCTCACCAGACCTGTGTTGTAAAATATTTAGTGACTGTGACCTAAATAAACATAGCAACTTTGCAAGTTAATTCAAGCAGACAGTGAGCATGTGTGTGACACTGACATAACAGTCCTGTTCACTGCAACAGACATCCAATCTATATTTTGCAATATGGGGTCAATCATTTACAGTAATATGTGCTTTAACACTGCTTTTAAGGCTGTCTGCAGTCTGTCTGTACTGTCCTATAGATAATGTATCAGTCCCTCCAATTTTTATAGACAGCCTTCAGTATCCTATAGATATTCCAATGTACTGATGGGTATCGGCGGGCTAAGCAGAGCGCAGCTTCGGCGGTCGCTAAGGCAAAAACTCGGGCATGGGAGGAGTTTGGAGAGGCCATGGAGAATGACTTCCGGACGGCTTCAAGGAGATTCTGATCCACCATGCGGCGGCTCAGGAGGGGAAAGCAGTGCTCCGTCAACACTGTGTACAGTGGGGATGGGGGGCTGCTGACCTCGACTCAGGACGTTGTGAGGTGGTGGAAGGAATACTTCGAAGACCTTCTCAATCCCACCAACACGTCTTCCGATGAGGAAGCAGAGTCTGGGGTGGCTGGTGCTGGCTCTCCTATCTCTGGGGCTGTGGTCGCTGAGGTGGTTTAAAAGCTCCTCAGTGGCAAGGCCTCAGGGGTGGATGAGGTCCACCCAGAGTTCCTTAAGGCTCTGGATGCTGTAGGGCCGTCTTGGCTGACACGCATCTGCAGCATCACGTGGACATCGGGGACAGTTCCCCTGGACTGGCAGACTGGTGTGGTGGTCCCCCTCTTCAAAAAGGGGGACCGGAGGGTGTGCTCCAACTACAGGGGGATCACACTCCTCAGCCTTCCCGGTAAGGTCTATTCAGGGGTGCTGGAGAGGAGGGTCCGTTGGATAGTCGAACCTTGGATTGAGGAGGAGCAGTGTGGTTTTTGTCCCAGTCATGGAACAGTGGACCAACTCTACATGTTACGGCGGGTCAGACAGGTGTTGGTTTCTGAACCCCACGGTGCAGACACTGAGAATCCAGGAGACTGAGGCAGATGAGTTAAAGAAAGGGTTTTAATGAAGACTGGAAATGTGCAAGATGTTCCGCGTTCTGGATCTGTTGACTGCTGTTGACTGGACAGGCGGGCAAGCAGGCAGGACCAGACGTGAGCTTGGTTGGAGCCAGCGACAAGGGAGTGGACCGGGATGAGTGAAACAATCCAGAAGATCGGCAGGCAGACAGGACGGGCAGAATCCAGACACCAGGAGTCTAGAAACAAGACTAACATTAAGAAACATGAACTGTGTTTAAATAGAGAAACTAGAGAGGCCACGATATACCAGATGGGTAACTGGAGGATCCGGCGAGGAGTGAAGAAAGGTCCATTGGTTAAATACTGTGGTGGCGATGAGAAGATGAGGTTCAGGTGTGATGATCGGCCCAGGTGAGATGATTGCTGCTGCAACACTCCAGGTCGGAAACAGACATGACACACAAGACAGACAGAGGGAGCCAGACGCACACACATACATATACACAGGGGAGACAGACAGGAACCATAACACTACACCCTCTTCAGGGTCTTTGAGGGGGCATGGGAGTTTGCCCAACCAATCTACATGTGCTTTGTGGACTTGGAGAAGGCATTCAACCGTGCCCCCCAGGGACTCCTGTGGGGGGTACTCCGGGAGTATGGAGTGCCGGACTTGCTTGTACGAGCTGTCCGGTCCCTGTACGACCGGTGTCAGAGCTTGGCCCGCAGTAAATCAGAATTGTTTTCAGTGCGGGTTGGATTCTGCCAAGGCTGCCCTTTGTCACCGATTCTGTTCATAACCTTTATGGACAGAATTTCTAGGCACAGCCGAGGTGTTGAGGGGATCCGGTTCGGTGGCCTCAGGATTGGGTCTCTGCTCTTTGCAGATGATGTGGTTCTGTTGGCTTCATCGGGCCGTGACATTCGGCTCTCACTGCAGGAATTCGCAGCCGAGTGTGAAGCAGCTGAGATGAGAATCAGCACCTCCAAGTCCGAGACCATGGTCCTCAGCCGGAAAAGGGTGGAGTGCTCTCTCCTGGTCTGCAATAGGGTCCTGCCCCAAGTGGAGGAGTTCACGTATCTCGGGGTCTTGTTCATGAGTGAGGGAAGGATGGAGCGGGAGATCGACAGGTGGATCGGTGTGGCGTCTGCAGTGATGCGCACTCTGCATCAGTCTGTCGTGGTGAAGAAGGAGCTGAGCCAAAAGGCAAAGCTCTCGATTTACTGGTCGATCTACGTTCCTACCCTCACCTATGGTCATGAGCTGTGGGTAGTGACCGAAAGAATAAGTATGTGAGTACAAGTGGCCGAAATGAGTTTTCTCCGCAAGGTGGAGAAAGGCTCTCCCTTAGAGATAGGGTGAGAAGCTCGGTGATCCGGGAGGGGCTCAGAGTAGAACCGCTGCTCCTCCACATCGAGAGGCGCCAGATGAGGTGGCTCGGGCATCTGGGTAGGATGCCTCCTGGACGCCTCCCTGGTGAGGTGTTCCGGGCACATCCCACCAGAAAGAGGCCCCGGGGAAGACCTAGGACATGCTGGACGGACTACATCTCTCTGCTGGCCTGGGAACGCCTTGGGATCCCTCCGGATGAGCTGGTGAATGTGGCCGGGGAGAGGGAAGTCAGTTGTTGCAGCTTCCCCCGCGACCCGACTCTGGATAAGCGGCAGAAAATGGATGGATGAATGGATTCCAATGTATTGTTTTTGTGTACAGGTAAACCACTGCACAGAGGAAAATAGTAAATACTTGGAGTTTCAGAGCTTTCATTACTAATGGTAAACTTTGCCATGCTAAATTATTTTAGAATGTGATACATAGATCTGTTAAAGAAAATTAAATAGACGAAAAAACAATTAAATTATCTTGGCTTCATACTGTCTACAAGAAATAAAGGTCTAAAAACTACATTTTTTGTTCATATCATCCCAACTTTTCCTGATTTAGAGTTTTGACATAATTTGACTAAATGAACTGAAAGAAAACACTAATGAGTTTCTCATTTTAATAAAGGATATTGACAACTGACACTACATAATGCTGTACTACCTTCAGAATGGCTGTGTGTTGCTATATACGTAGACATTGAAAAGTGATTGTTGGTGATGACTCAGACAGTTTTGAGTGTGTGCATGTCTGTGAGATCGAACAGTGTGTGTCACTGTCTAGTGGTGTGCCCCATGCCTATTTTAAAGATTTCACTCTCTCTTCCCCCTCCTTGTCCCTGCTCCTCCGTGTCCCCATTCGTCCCTCTTCTGTGCCCTCATTTCCCACCATCCCGCCTTCATTTTCTTGCTCTCAAAAGCAAACGTCAAATACACACATTTCACTCTCTCTCTCTCTTTTTTTTTAAATCACATTCCAACCCAGTGACTTCAACTTGTGTGTGTATGTGCATGTGTGCCCATGACGTCAGCTGTTTGTTTGCATACTCTGCTTGTGTCTGGGGCACTAGCTTGGTAGATAAGAAGGGTGGGAGTCTGTGTTTGTGTGTGCGTGTGTGTGTGCATTGAAGGGGAAGAGAGGAGGGAAATGCCAGACATTAACAAGTGCACAAGAAATGTTCTGTTTAAATTCAGAAGAGCTGGTTTTTGGAGTGATGAGCGTGTCAACTTTATAGAATCTTCATTGTTGAGTAACTAATGATTAAGTTTATTCTCATTTTTCTGTCTCTGCCACTCCCTCAACCCAGCCAGAGGAAACTGCAATCTAATGATAACACATTCTAAGACAATGGGCTCAGTGGGTCTAAATACACACACACTGATGTACAAGGCATACACATCTACTGTGCTGGTGAAGCTTAGGGTCAAGGGTTCTGTCTGCGCTGCTGAAAGACTCCAACTCCTCTGAAATTATTTATCAAATATGGAACAATCTGAACATACAATGAACATTTTTCTGTCTCTTTTTTTTTCTTTGGGTTCCCTAAAATGACCTGTTGGAATAAAGAATAATCCCTTTCCTACCTTCCCCTCCAACGCCTGGACCTCGTCTGCCCAGTGATAAGGTCAGATTGGGTTTATTTTGGGCTGCTTGCAGTGCAGAGACTGTCAAAGCCCCAAGGGTTTCCCCTTAAAAGCATTTTGTTGTGTTTTGGGAGGTTTGTTCCCTCATGTGTGGTAACAGCTAACTGTGCTCTCTGAGAGGTTTGACCTTGATTGGTTGCATTTATGATACTGGTGATTGCATTTTTTAAATAAAAAGATTTTTTTTCACTTTGGGTTTGCTGCTTTCAAAGATATATTCTTCTAAAATTTTACAATTCAGAAAATTGCAGCTGCACCTGCAACCAGCAATAGTTTCCATAACTTTGATGTACACTACAGCATGGATACAGACGTGTGGAGTGAGTGTAACTCATAGTTAACAATCTGCTGGAAGGTATTATCATATTAGGATGTTCTGTTTATTTACACATTAAATTTAACGTATACTCCAGGGGTGCCCAGCTCCAGTCCTCAAGGGCCACAATCCTGTAGGTTTTTGATGTGTCCCTGCTCCAAAACCACTTGACTCAAATTGATGAGTCATTGTGCAAAACTTCATAGGCTGTTGGATCTATTTCATTTGAGTCAGGTGTGTTGAAGCAGGAAACACTGGAAAATCTGCAGGACAGCAGCCCTTGAGGACTGACTGGGACTGGTATACTTCTTTGACATTTAATGATTGTGTAAATTCTACAACTGGAACAAAAACTGTTTTAGTTGCATGTAATCATTCCTATACTTTGGCATCACAGTGTCTTAAATGAAATCCAAATTTATTTGCTGGCTCTAGCAGATTAATACATTATCTCAAAATTGGTTGCTGTAGTATATCAGGATTTTCACTATGTAAGACATATTACAAAATTTAGATCCAATTCAATTTGCTCATTAGAAAAGTTGCTTGAGGACCTCCTATACAGTCAAACAAGGATACTCAGGACATATTCACTCACAGCTTTATGGCTCCACTGTGTGTCAGCAGACCTGAATTGCAGTCTAAAGCGGCGGTGTCGACACTAGAGGGCGCTATATATTTTGTTATTGGCAGATGTAAGCTGCTATGAGGCATCAGAATGAGACCGGAAACAGTTTGAAAATGTATAACATCATCAGCGTGGTCGTGTACAGTAAAAAAATAATAAATAAAAAGGGGGCTTCCCTGCTGTACATACTTCCGTGAAAACTTAACTTCAGTTGATATCCTTAATCTCTTTAACAAGAATACCACGGGCATGTATTTATATATATATATATATATATAAATATATGTCCTGCTATCCTGGGAGCAGATTAAACTCGTGGTAGACTGCTGTCACACTGGTCTCAGGCAAGCTTAAGCATGGCCACACGAGATCACTCTGTGTGGCTCAGCAGATTAAAATGTGTGCGATTCTGCATGATGTCATGAACCTGAACATGACCTATATTGAGTATCAGACCTGCTTCTTTGCTTTTCTCATAATCTCCACAGCCACCTTCTGCACTACTTAGGCATTGCAAAAAAATTTGATTTAAAGAATGCATCTAGTAAAACTTAAATCTTCTTTAATGCAATAGAAGACTAATTTTAAGTACAATAGGCTCCATCGTGGTTCATTATTTTGACCAGAACTGCAGTGCACCTCTGATAGTTTCCAAAATCCCCAATTCAGACTGTTAATGTTTCAGATATTATATATTATTTTAACAGAAGAGAAAGAGGAAAATTTTAGGGGCTAACCCTCAGAAGGGAGCTTCATTTACAGAAATGTAATTTAGAATTTAGAATTTATGAAGGAATAAAATGTATGTAGTGTTAACCCTTTCATGCATAGTATCCACTACAATGGACACTTGTTTAAAAAAAAAAAAACATATATATATATATATATATATATATATGTTTTGTTTTTAATATCCCATTAATAATAACAATAATAATAATAATAATAATAATAATGTTTTTTTTTTTCCGTCATGATGCTGAACTTAAATGTGAAAAGTTTAACCGGAAGTCTGTCTTCCTGTTAGCTTGATTCTAACTGTCAACATTTGTAGCTCTGACACCTCCGAGCTGTCATAACAACCACTGGTCTGTCTGCTTTAGCCTACAGTCATGCCATCCAAATGTATCTTTAACCTTTGGAAATTTATCAGAAATTAATTTTATGGATTTTGTTGCTCAGACTTGAACGTGAGTATGATTTTTTAAACGACTGTCTGGACTACAGAGAAGATTATCATTTCCTGGCAGAACTGTTAGTTGGCCATTGGTTAGCGTGTTTGTTTTATCAGCGTCTGGCCTCACAACAAAAAGAGGTAAGTTAAGAACACTGAGAAAACGAGTTTAAGTGGTGTTTCAAGTAGTATTCCCATGTCCAGAAACATTTGTGACTTTTTATGTGTCGGTGTGCATCATTCCGCTCTTCTTCGGGTTTCTTCTGTCGTTTGACTGCTTGCTGTGATGATGCGGTAGCGTTCATAATGCAGCCTAGTGGATATTTGGCTTCGAAGATAGTTGGTGCACCTAATACTTTATTTATTTATTTTTCTTAATGACTGTTATTTCATATATTGCATCTACTTTACATTGCTCTAGTTATTAAGTTTACCGCAGTGAAGATGTTAAAATTTGACAATAGCCCAATAAAACTTGTGCTGGGCCATTATTTTGATGTGTCATCATAGGATAAAAAAGGCATATTGCTAAATCCATATAATGCTCCAATAGTTATATACGTCTCAAATAAAGACACACAGCAGCTAAATGGACAATGAAGGATAAATATGTCCAGTAATAGCACTTTTAACAAGAATAGAAGTTTTGTTTGGATTTGTTTTTTCTCATTTTTAACTATTTTTCAGTTAAAATTACATTGCAGGTATGAAATGGTTCATTTAAAGGCGTAGCTAGGCCATAGTTCAATTATGCAGCATTGTTTATTGTTTTTATAGCCACTTTAAGTACTTACAGTTGAAAATACACAACAGTATGATCCAACCCTTTTATGAATGCAGGATGGTTTAATAAATATGTGCAAATAAAATGTCATAAACTAAATATGGAAATTCTTAATGCAAGACTGGACTGCTTTTTAAATTAGTTAAAAAATAAACAAAAAAGCTATACACTATTAAAAAGGCTACAAATGGATTTTTTTAAACTGAGAAATATTGCTGCAGTAGATTATTAAAACGTCGAATAAAAGTTGAACATGACATATTCGGGAAGGAAACTGAAACAGGTGAACAAGTGAGAATTGTTTAAATAGATGAGCTTGATGGAGGGATGAAGGACTCCCAAGTTCTCTGGCAGCAATGCTCTGACAGCTGAGAAGCCCAGAAGACATTTGGCTCTGCAGCTGTAGAGCTTCTTTTGTGTGGTTATCAGGCTTGTCCATATGGCTCAGTCCTGCTGTAAAGCTTGCTGTAAACCAGGAAAAAAGCCATCTTTAAGAGGAGGAGACAAACAGATGGGATAAACTAAGAGAGAGCAAAGGAAACATCTGGTTCACATTCATATAAACAAACCTTATTATGTAGCTGCTTAACGAAATACCTCCATTAGTCTTCCTCCAGAGCTATTTTACAAAAACGTGGAGTAACTGTTTGATGCCAGAGCACACAGATGACTCATAAGCTCTGTATGTTTGAGTCAAGTTTCACTCCTACTGTCCTAATGTTAGACACAGTTTCAAACATTTGCCATTCCGTTTTGGTTTGGTTCAGACCAATTCTCTACATTCCTTTGTTTGCTTCACTATATTCACATTTTTTCTCTTTGGCCCTCCAATACAACAGTTTCCACTCATTCATACAACTTCAGTTTCTTTAGGCCCACATTTCCTCCTGTGATTTTTCACTAAAAGTTCCCACATATACCCTTTTTATTCTTTTTATCCACTAGTCATTTATCATTCATCATTATTGTGTTCCCTCCACACTCCCAGTTCTCTTGTTCCCATCAACTGTAGCTCTTATTCTTCTTTTTTCCCACTCTTTTTATGTTCTTCTCCCTTGTCATTTTCATTTCTTTGTGTGTGTCCTGCCAGTCTCAGTGGTCAGTGCATTGGACCAGTGACAATGCCCCACCCAGCCCAGCCCTCAACAAAGGCCACTAGTTCTCTGCTCCATCAGCTAATTGTGGTTATGATCCAATATATCTGTGCCAGTGGTGTAAAGGATTCTTATTGATTCTGTTTTTCTTACATATGGTCAAATGATTCAGAGTTCTGACTTTTACTCTTGAGTTTTATTTCCATTTAACTTAATAAGAACAAAGCAGTTTCAATACCTGACATGCAGTGCTTCATTTGGGCAAATCCATTTTAGGATGGTGCCAGACATGATGCATATCTTCACCGAAGTCCTTTATGATGTGGACGAACAAGTTTAATCTGCAAGTACAGCTCTGTCACATGGTTTTAATTGCATGGTGAACAGCACTTTTTGTCTCTTTCTTCACATCATTCATCCCTAAAACTTGAATCAGATTTTCTTTTTTCTAGTGGGGGATGTTTCCATCTCCCTGACACTGGCCTATTCATGACTTTAACGTGTATACATGGAGAATCATACTGCTATTAAAGAAGAAAGCGATCATGCCCATTCAACAGTAAATATAATTTTTCTGTATTTAGACTATGAATAGGCAATTGTAAGATGTAATTAAGTTTTGCAAGATGCAGTTAAGTAGTTTTACAGCTTTTCAGTATGGACAGCAACAAAAGATGAGGAATAGCTTTGTGCATGGGTGTTTTCATATAGAGGGGGTTGGTATGTTCATGAGTGGAAATGTGCTGAGCTTGGCTGCACTGTGATGCCACTTATAGTAGAAAGGGGGATTTCGGAGAATTAAAGTACAAACTAGTCTCTTCTTTGCACTCTTAGCTAAAGCCTTGACGTATTAAGAAGAAAAGAAAGGCTCAAAATGTGAAGGGGAGGTACATATTTCCTTGGTTACAGATAACAAGCTGTTGTTGATGTGGAGTCCAAATATTTGTTGCCTTTGTTTCTCTCATTTTTTTAAGTCTAACTATAGCTTCTTCTTTTTTTTAAAAAAATAGCAGTGTCTTATATCTCCCTCTCCAAAGTTTGTTAGCTACACCCATCACATAAACAGCATGATGGTTGACACAAGAGGGGAGATGACAATAAATGTGCACATTTACAGCCAGTAAGTTGATGTTACCTCACTCAGTGTTGCATTTTTAGGCCTGTTTGCTGAGCAAAAATGTATAACCGAAGAGACATATTTCAGGATGCGATACCTCATGGCTCATCTAACTGTTTTGGAAGGTGAAATCTCACATGTGAGTCATTAGCAAACACTGTGCAGAAAGAAAAAAAACTATTTTAGTGTAACACTATGTTGTTATTCACAGTAAACACAGAAAGGCCTTACTGCTGCCAGCAACAACCACAGGACAGGACTGCTGAATGGGATAGTGATGCATGAAGCTGCTTTTGTCCCCTACTCATATAAATAGAATATCAACAGAGTTTTGTTGAAGATATTTTAATCTTTTCCCTCTTTCCAGCCCCTCTGCTCTAATCTTAGTTTGTTTAACAGCTGTACACAAAAACAGTGAATGATAATGAAATTGAAGAATGAGATGTGGGCAGTTATTACAGTAACACTGAGCTACAAAGATAGCTAACAAATATCCAAATTGATTATGAATATACACATCCTTGCTGCTAAATGCTTGTAAAATTTAGCAGAGCTACCCTTTCAGGACTGGGCGTCTCTGTGCGCATTTGTGCTTTCATACAACTTCCTGTGTGTAGGGTAGCCACAGCTTCTCTTTCTGTCAACTTCTGCTGCTCTGTTCGGTTACATGTGACAGTTTTTGCAGGTTTGCCCCTATCAAGTGACATCAGGGTTCTTAATAATTGTTCACTTTGGCCACGGTAGGACTTCAGAGACTATAAGTCTCTTTTAATAAAAAAAAATTGCAGTCAAGAGTTAAAGTTCTCAAAGTTGGATGATTTTAAGACAGTGTGGAGTCAAAATAAATTGGGAATCAAGTGAATATGGTCATTTTAGTGCTTTGTACTACCCATGAAAGCCAGTGTCTGGTTGCTTTTAAAACTCTCACTATAAATGCCAGGTTGTTAGCATCTAGAGATATGGAGAGGAGTCCAGACATGTAATGGCATACTGAGCAACACTGGGATGTTATAGGAGAGAACTACAAAGTAGCATCTCTGAAGCTAATCATGTGCTTATCAATGACATTAAGAAGGAAGGTTAGTTGATTTGAAGTCAAATGAGTCAAAATATTTTCTCTTTTAATTTATGAATATGTATTTAGAGGAAAGAAAAAACAACCCCTCATAAAGCTCAGTACTTTTTGTGCGTCTGTATTGCTGAACTTACAAGAGAGTTGGCACAGCAAGCAGTAAAGCTCATGAGCTACTTATCTGAACTGTAGAGCACATCTTTGACCAATGAGATTGCACTACTTAAGATGCCTGTTATGTAATCTTTGTGATGGCTGTGTGTTACTTCGTGACAAACATGACCAGATGAGAAAGCAGCTAAAACCAGGTTTTTTTTCCTATGTTTGTAAAGCTACCCTTGTAAAGCTGTGAAGAGTTTTTTCTTTACTTTAAGTATGCTGGCTCTATTAAGGTAGGCAGGATTTGCTTGTTTTTTGTTGTTGTTGTTGTTGTTGTTGTTTGTTTTGTTTTCTGTTTATGTTTTCTGGCTCTGTGTCAAGGCAAAGTAAGAGTGTCTTTTTATACTGGGTTATATACTAAATACAGCTGCACTTTTTGTACTTTTTTACACTTTTATTCATGCTGCGTAATCTCAGTGAGTGGTAGAGCATCAGAACCATTGGTTGGGTTACAGGACTAAGATTAACCATAAGAGCATCTGTTAGATATTTAACTGTGAGCATGACCACTGCCATTACTACAACAGGCTCACTGTTTCTACTTCTGTGTGTTTTACTGTTGTTACCACTTATAAATACTTGCAGTGCTACTCTTACTGGCGTATCTGCTACTATTATTGCTTCTGCTTCCATTTAGGGCTGCTTTCAGTGTTGCTGTGTGTTAAATGATTAAACAACTTTAATAGGTCCGGTACCGAGAACTGTTTCCGCCTTTACTGATGATTCTACCATTTCTGTTACTGTGACAACTTCAACCTTTCCTCTGATTGGTCTGTTTTTGCTGCTAATATTTTTAGCAGCAGCACCACCCACTGTATCCAGCACCACTATTATTTATCCCATTCTGTACATTGCACTGCTATAATAATTACCAATTGCTGCAGGTACTACAAGAGTCATTACCAACTATTACAGTATTCCTTTCCTATTATGATGCTGTCTCATGGTGGCATTTTGTCTTGCCTGATTGGTTGAGATGGTGATAACAGAGGCTTCAACCTAAATCCCTGAAAATGTCATTATTATTTTTTAAGAAATGTGAAAAGATACTTCTAACTAATCTGCCAGGAGAAAACTTTATTTTCTGTTGTTTTTCTTAAGACAAGCTTGTTTTACAAAGATGCACGATTATTAAAGTAACAAGTTCAAGGATTTATTGACATTCAGTAGTTCAGTTGTACACTGGATTCACCTTCTCATCCTTCTCTTCAGTGCATGTGTAAGGGAATCTACTGGAGCCACTACAAACATGAAAGGTCCCCTCAATGGCCTCTGTTTGGTTTTTCTGTTCTGGGTAACTGTTGGGACTGCAACAATACAGTCTGTGGAAGGGGGCCCTGCTGTCTGATAGAAGCTACTCAAAAAACAAAGCAAAAAACTTATTTTTGCGTGATTATACTCAGATGGAGACATGGTTTTAAATGATATAAAGCCTTTCTGCCAGTATTGAGACATTCATTTATTTTAGGGGCCAATGTAAGAAAAAATATTAATGAAATTATACCTGATTATTTCTCTCTGTGTGTTGCAGTCATGTCTCGTAGGAGTTCTCGCTTGCTGTCCGGTGGCTACTATAATTCAGATGAAGAATCTGATTCAAGTTCTGTGACAAATATATCTTACAGAGAAAACACTGTCAAGTAAGTATCTATATTTGTGTGTGAACACCTCTATGAGGCTTGGACTAGATTGAAATGGTTCTTATGTGGTCTTCCATGTTGTATATGAAAAGAAAAGAAGCAGAAACTGGAGTTTGTTTTCTTCCAGTAGACATAAATACGTCGCATCTGCCCCCCTGTCCAATCAGAACCCTCCCCAACCACCAGATCTAAAGTGGAATTAAATAAAGGCGATTCAACGTGTTTTCAATGTAAACCTCAATTTGGAATTTCATTTTTTTAATTCTGAATAATTAATATCGAATTGGAAAAAAAAAAAAAAAAACATTATGTAACCGTGACCATTCACAATATTGTCACTCTTTTAATTATCCTTCTCCTCCTCTTTCTTCTTCTTTTTCTTCTTCAGGGTTTTCAAGAAGAAGGCAGGCAACCGCAAAGCGGGCTCACGCACCTCCAGTAGAGCCAACAGCAATGCAAGCTCTGCTTCCCCTGAGACATCTGCCACTCCAGGTCAGTATGACCCTATCAGACCTGAGTTGTACAGTTAATATACAATTAATAATGCCACAACTGTAACAGGGGTATTTCACAGTGGACTAAAAATTCATTTTTTAAGTTTAAATAAAGTTTTCATAATTAGCTAATTGACTCCTCATTACTGGCTGCTTATGTTTGCTGTGAACGGGAGCGTAAAGAAGCAGAACAAACCAGTAATTCTCTAAAAAAGATTACAAGAAAGTGGGATATAATCAAACAGGAATGCACAACAGCTTTATGTTTCAGGTATGTTTATTCCTCATATCCTCTTAAACATGTCACCACCCTTCTTAGGAAACCATGTGATAATGAAAACAAAAGGGTTGTAGTACTTCTAGAAAAAAATGTAAATGTTTAAATTGTTGCCGCCCTATTATTAGATCATTTGGAATCTTTCCTGCATACTGTTGTTTTTTTTTAAATTGTCTCTCAGTTGTTTTTTAAATTGTCACAGATCTGAAACCATCTCCCTTGAGCACTCCGACCCAGCCTACCATGAGAACCATACCTTACGTCCCCACTGTGGCCACCCCTCGGCCTGCCCTGTCAACATCATCATCCAGGAGCCAGACACCTACTCAATGCCCATCAGTATCATCAGAAAGAAGTCCTGGGATCTGCAGCTCCAGTATGACAGGTTTACACTGTAGACCTAACCACAAGGAGCTGAGTCAAAGTGGCATAGACAGCTCAGGTTACTCATCATCTGAGGGCACTTACAGAAGGCCCATGCCTGACGCCAGCAGTACCTGCAAAGTCAGCACTAAGAGTGGGGCTCCCACTACTGGATACAGAAGCAGAGTCAGCAGTGCCTTCAATTCACTGATTGGTGAGCACTAGCTTTTGTTTGGATGTGTGTCTTTTGTGTGTTTTCTGCAAGCAAATATTAACGGAGTTGTTTTCCTGCTTTTTGACAGACTCAGCCGTACTGATGGCTGCGGATGCTCGTTCAAAAATGCTTCATGTGAAAGCTTTAGGTATTGTCTCTGTGCATCTGTTATGTATATTTGATCAAGTCTGACTAAAAGACACCATACAAGCTAACTTTACTAGTATTGTTTGGTGATTTTTCTCATAAAATGTCAACAGTTAACTTACAATTACATTAGCATTATATACGGCTCTCACATACCAGTTTTAACAGTTGCTTCATGTGATTTGGCTCTGGCTTATCAAAATCCCTCATATGAACTTTTCTTCTCTTTACTTCAGCTAATACTCCAGTGGGCAGTCGGATGAAGAAGGCTGGTGGTCTGGTTCTCCTCTTCCTCATCATACTTCTATGTAAGTAGCACTGGAGTGCGCTTGTTGTTTGGCAAATGTTTCATTTGGAGCTGTACTGAAAAAAAATTAACGATTGTTTGATACTTCAGCTATCGTTAGTTTCTTAAGACAAAACAAAGCACACATCCTTCTTGAATGTTCAACGTCTGTGAGTCCTACTTTTCTGAAAAACTTGAGATGGGATGCTGTGGAAACAGTCTACCGCAGTCTAGTTGCTCATGTCAGGGTTTTTAAATCTTGGACTTAAGTGGTTATTTCTTTGTGTGTTTCTAAGTCATTTTCTTATGGCACTGTCCCTCTTGTTTTCTCCAGGTATTTGGTTGCTCCGTCCTTTGTTCTCCTCCTACATCTCCCGCGTGACTGTCACAAAGACCCAGTCACAGACAAAACCCATGAATCAACCCGTTACCCCTGCCATTCCTCCTCCTCAACCCACAATCATACCCACACCTGTGGTGGTAGGGGTCAACTACAATTTGTGTACATCTCACTGAGTGTCTGTTTTGGTTAAAATAATTGCGTTTTTAATGTGTTTGTGTGGAGATAGATCAGTTAATGTGGGTTAATGTTAATACTTCCTGGTCTTTTCTGCAGGGTAAACCAGGATAAAATAATATTTTTCCTGAGCCCACATTTAAGATTTTAAATTAGAGGAAAATTTGTAAAGCACAGGTTGTAATGTTGAACTTTTGCACATAGAAACATTGCTTATTTGATTCAGAAAATTAGAAAAAGCATGTCTGTCTGTCTGTCTGTATGTATGTATGTGTGTGTGTGTGTGTGTGTATGTTTGTTTGTTTGTGCATGTTTCAAAATTTCAGGCATTTAGCAGACGCTTTTATCCAAAGCAACCTACAGTGGTTAGGTAGTAGTGTTAAGGGTCTTGTCTAAGGACCCAACTGGAAGGTGTTAATATTTGTTCCCTGAGTGAATCAAACTCTGGTCTCTGGTCCCACATGGGAGACGGATGCTCTGCCAACTGAGCTAACCAGCCAAAATCTGTGGTTCTACCCAAGAAAAGTTACAGAACTTGGGAAGCATACATTCCCATGGTGGTCTTTCATTGCTTTGTCTGGTATGATACAATTTGGCCCCCTATTATTTTTGGTACCAGCTGATAATATTTTTTTTTATTGCTTCAGACTAGCTGATACTACACAGTGATGTGGAAACACTGCAAAACACTAGTCAAAGAAAAACATCTTTGGGCAAATACAACATCTGCAGCAACACATTTCCTTGTTCTATGAAGTTATTGGAAGGTCTGACACACAGTTTACAACTTAAGTTACATTTACTAACTGTGATTATGGATTTACAGATCTGCCTCTTAGTTTCTGCTGGTCGATGTTGTGTTCTTTCAATCTTTATAACTTAAAAAAATGTCACCACCCATCAGAACTGAAAGCTTGTCTCAAACTCATTCAGTATAATAACCTCTCTTTAATCTAAAGTACTTACTTGTAAATTGTTTTAGATGCTAAATCAAGTAAATAAACAGCAATGTTACAAGTATAAAGTGTCTAAAACAAAAGGTTCATAAATGTAATTATTAAAGATGTTAAAGTAATTAATAAAGCAATTACTGAACATTTTTACCATGTTTACCATCATAGATTTTACTAAAGTATGTTTTTTCCTTCAGGATCCAGCTGTTGTGTCTGCTGCTATAGAAGCAAAGATGAAGCATTTTCTGGTAAGAAAGAGTTCACAAATGAGTAAAGAATAAATGGGCGTTGCTTTTTTTTTCCAAACTAAACCATATCATATTTCGAAACTTTAGAAAAGATGGGGTGGAATGACTTCAAGCCCTTTGAGACCTCACATTTTATGGTTTTCAGCAAAACTGGTTTCTGTGTACTTAGGTGGAGCTTCAAATAAAGCAGGAACACCTTCTTTCACAGGTGAGAACACCTTTCCATTTGAGCCACTTTTGATTTTATTTATGCCAACCTATAAAAGTAAGATAAGTGCAACAGCTTTATTTAAAAATACTACATGTAAAAAGAATGCATGTTTTGTATGTAAACTGCAGTTATTTTCTTGTTTTGTAAAGTATTACAAAGTATTATTTGTGCATATTTAAAAATATTTGCATCTTTGATTTGAGTTACAAGCTGATATTGTACATCCTTACTTTTGTTTTCTACCTTATATTTTCTCCTTGTCTTCTTTGCTGGTGAAAAATTCTGACGATCATGCCAAGCATCAGTCTAGCCATAGCTGTACTGCATTAGAGTAACATCTAGTGGTGATTATGAGAAACTGCAGTGAGCTCAATATAATGCATCTTCTCTGACTAATTCATCATATCATTTACTGTTAAATTGAAAGGCATTATTGCTGTTGTCTTTATAAATTTAAAATTTGTGGTTTTAAACTGTTAGGTGGCAATGTTGATATAAAATCTGTAAAATTAATCCATAAATGGGACCAAGTTACATTTATCTATATCATATCATTTAAGAGGAAAAAGTATGAAGACATGAAATAGTGAGAACAAAACCGAATTTTCATCAGTTCTGTAAGATACATGATGTTCCCTGGAAATTGCCAGCTAAGCTACTTAAACTGAGTATCCAGACTGATTTGAAAATTACTCATCATTACTGACACTTTTCTTCAAGGAACCCAACTAAGTGTTGTCATTTTTTAGATGAAAGAGAGCCAACAGCTGGACATGCAGGTTATGAAAGTGAAGCTTGAGGCAGTGGACTCAGATGTTCGGCACCATCTGGACCAGCAAGTTGCTGGGCTGGCCAGGCAGATAGCAGATTACCAGACAGATAGCCGCTCTGTTGCTGCCAGTCTCAGCCTCAAGATCCAAACTTTGGAGGCCCAGAATGCAGAGGTAACAGTGCTGAGAGATGTTTCCCAATGACAGAGTCAAGATTTCTGCTCTGTTTTCTGTGGCAACAGACCTCTGTTAGTTCTGTCTTTTGTCCCTCTTGTTTTTCTATATGTTCATTTTCATACACATTGTGTGGTTTTATTGTGACTCCTTTTCTTTTGTAGTTGTCCCAGATGTTGTCATCCATCCAGTCAATGCCTCCTCTAACACCCTGTCCTGACACCAGTACCGGTCCAGTCCAGAACCATCTCACCCCGGAGCTCCAGCAGGCCCTGGAGAAGTGGCTCACTGACCGCGTTAAAGTAATTATACAGATTTTAGGACTGTGGCTGGTCTTTACGTTTTTTCAGTGTAAAGCATTACTGTAAATTTTCATGACTGTGTATTCACCGGTGTGCATGTTTACAGTATGCTCTTTTTGTGAATGTGAACCAGGAGATGGATGCCATCAGGCTTGCTGACAAAGGAAGCTGCACAGAGTGCAGACGTCCCATGGCGGACAAAATGGCCGACTATGCCCTGGAAACTCAAGGTTAGGAATTTAAGCTTTAAAGGTAGATTTTTGCTATTACTACTATTTCTGAAATTTTATGAGTTGTCTGCAGGATGCCTGCATAAAACAGCTGGAGATTTTACCTTGAGAATTAGGTTATTTTCTGTGTTCATAATTTTAAATCAAATTTACCAGCAGTGATAATGATCATATTGTCAATTTTTGATTAAATTCAGCTTAAATATATTTTTATGAAACTGAAAGTATCCAAATTCTTATTTGACATGGTGTATCTGTGTGTAGGTGCCAGTGTGATCAGCACCAGGTGTTCAGAGACGTATCGTTTTCGTTCTGCATGTGTGACCCTGTTTGGTTTCCCTCTCTGGTATCCATATGAAAGCCCACGAACTGTCATTCAGGTATAGTGGTCATTTTCCTCTTTCTGTGTTTTCATGTCCTCCCCTTGTTTCTTCATAGATATTTTGGTAGGTAAATATTAAGGCTGTATTTTTAACTTTACTCGCAGTTCTGTACTAATGTCGCTGCTGTAGTCGCTGCTCTGTGTCGGCGCTGCCTTGCACTTATCGTTCAGCTGAGGAGGGAAACCACAGGTTCATGGTTCAATCAGATCCATGTCACTGTCACCCAAAGCTGTCGAACCAAACATATTTATAACAGCCTGTTTCAGTTAAATATAGTTTGTCTTTGTTTTTAAGTATTAATGAGGTTTGCTAGTGACAGAGCTGTAAAATCTACTAGTCATCAGACAGCCATGCATGCATCTATGAACATAGATCAGGTTTAGATATCTTATGCTGTTAGCAAGGTTATGTTAAATGTTTTTAAGCATTAGCTTGCTAACAAACAGTACAAACAGGTATATTTCAGCATAGCCATACACGATGATTAACCATGTTTAATTCATTTGTAAGCTGTGATTAATCTGATAAAGATGTATCATGCCTCCCTCTTCTCCAGGGTTACCCGGTGCTACTGCCAGGTAAATGTTGGGCATTTCATGGTGTCCAAGGAACTCTTGTCATCTCTCTCTCACACCCTATCAAGATAACTCATGTGACCCTGGACCACCTCCCACGCTATAACTCCCCTACAGGACGCATCGATTCAGCGCCCAAAGATTTTGAAGTCTATGTGAGTGCTGGCAGTTTTAAAGTACACAATGATGTATGTAAACGTTTATTTAACCGTGTGAGTCAACCGAGAACAATTTCTCATTTATAAGTATGACCTGGCAAAAGGCAGCACACACAAAATAAAGTAAAAAAGCAAACAACTAAAGATATCCATTCACTTCAAGTAATACATTATCATACCAATTTTAAACCAAAGACAAATAAAAATAGTACAACTAACCAGCTTAAAGCAAGTGGAACAATCATGGACTACTTCCATAGCCAGATTTTTAAAAGATGAGTGGTATAAAGGAACTGAGCTTTAGTTTCTGTTTAAAATAAAAACCATGCTAAAAATCACTCCAGTCACCTGCTGAAAAGGTGGTGCAGACTTTTGGGATGAGCAGGTAATGAGGCTACGAGAGTAAAGTACGGCTGATGTTATGGAACAGTGTTTTGCCAATTAGGGTTTTTTTTTTTTTTATAAATCTACATAATCAATGTGTATGTGTGTGAGAGTAAAGAGAGGGCAAATTTATCATGGAATATAAGCTGCAGTGACGAATGTAAAAGGAGGCCCCAGTAATAAAGCAAATAGCAGGGTGAAAAATGGTGTCCAGTTTATGTTTTAGAGGCAGATCTATAAATTACATGACCGTAGTCTTTGACGGGGACGACTGTCAGTATAACCAACAAATGTTTAGCAGGGTGTGTTAGTAAGGACGCCAAGAATCTCAGAGCTGTACAGTAAAATAATTTTGATGGGACGCTCGGTTTGTGGGAGAGTTCTGTTGAAGATCATGCATTTTGTTTTGCTTTGTGTTCAGTTTTAAATGAAGAGAAACAATATTTTAAATGATCCTGAAGCTAATTTGCAGTGCAGACAGGGCAGTTAAGAGAGGAACTGAAGGACAGATAATATCACCAGCAAACAGGTGGACATGAGATTTAGTTACATTATGGGTTATATTGTTGATGTAAATGTTAAATAATTTTTGGCCAAGTACAGAGCGATGGGGAACATGTTTATGAAGGCAAAGTGGATCTGAGAGAAGACTCTCCACCCCCACGGATTGCATGCGACCAGAACAATAGCTACCAAACTATGCAGCTCTTTAAAAGACCAATAGATCGTTACCTTTCCAACAGAATTCTACAGAATCAGAAGCCTTTGCCATGTCAAAAGAAATGCTGCTACTTGATTGTTTTGCATCAAAATACCAGACATTTGACAAAAATATAGGTCTCAGATTAAAAACATATATAAATAATGTGGATCACTTGTGTAGATGCTAAATTTTTACTCAATCTGAGGCTGTTTTTGTCTGTGTAAAGCCCCTGAATCCTAACTTTAAACAGCAGAACCAGCCATCTGTCTATTTATAATACTTATATCTAAATATATATGTATATAAAAAGACATATTTCTAATGAGTTTCAATATTAAAACTTGGGGTGGGACTCGATTAAAAAGAAATCATCAAAAAAAGAAAAAAGGTACAATTTAAGTACTTAAACTAGCATTTCCAGTTACAACATGTTACAGTAGTTTTAACTTTTCAAATGTTTTCGTCCACACTCTTCATTAATAGGCATTAATATCTGACTGTCAGAATCAAGATGTGTTACTATGTCAGAATCAGTTCACCTGGAACACGGTAAGAATGTAAGCGGCTATCTCCTTCCTAAAGAAATACACACTACTTTCAGTGAAACCAGAGGATAGCAGCACAGTTCATCTAGGATTTAGTAAAGTCATGTCTGATGACAAACTGTGGAACAGAAGAAGCTAAAAAGGTGAACCTGAACAGTTGTACAGATATTTTAATAGAGGTGTTATTCAGATTAATATCTCAGGAACTCATCAGCCGATGTTGATGATGGACACCTCTATCAGTAGAGTCAGGAAGATCGAGGGATAGCTCCACCAGCAAGACGAGAACCCCAAAATAATACATCATACGAATACTTCACTATAAAACCCTCTTCATTTCAATCAAAGCGGTACTCTTTGGCTGCTACCTCCCAGAGTTTGTGTCTCACAGTGGTGAGGCAGACATCTTTGTACTCAGCAGGGTCTCTGGTTTCATTTTATGCCTTGTTTGTGTGGTTTGCAAGAAGTGGAGAAATTAGCAGAAGCTCTAAAATGGACAGTGTGTAACTGTAATTTCTTTCTCACCCAGGGAATGAAAAATGACACAGATGAAGGTATGCTGCTTGGGACGTTCACGTACGACGAGAATGGAGAATCAACGCAGACATTTAAGCTCCCTGTGAGTTATCAATCCACTAGTAAATCCTGGTTTTATTTTCAGAATGATGGGACATTATCAGACTTCTTCATGAAAAGTGTGCAGTTGTTATTGTTAGGTCTTAAGTGCCAACATACATTTTTAATATTTGCCCTGGTATCTTTTCTTGCAAAGTTTGATTTTTTTTTTCTCGTTTTGTTCTTCTCTCCTCTCTGCCTGCTCTTGTTTTCCTCTGTGCTTCCACTGCTCTCATACAGGACCCGAGTGATGTGGTTTATCAGCTAGTGGAGCTGCGAGTTCTCTCTAACTGGGGCCACATCGAATATACCTGTCTTTATCGCTTCCGTGTTCACGGCAAGATGTTTTCCACATGAGACATCAGAAAGAACAAACAGTGTGTTTCAAAAGTATAAAACTTTAATTTTATGCTCTGATGGGTTCAAGACCAAATGCTACTGAAATATGTTGACTCATGTCTTTCCTGGGAGACTGCTGTATGTCTGTCAATGAGTGTTGCTGAATTTTTTGAAGGATTTTGTGATTGCATTCTAATTTTATAAGAGCTTGTTTTGTGTGAGTAGAAGATGGATGGATGGATGTTTGGTGCAGTGCACATTGTCTGGCTAAAAGACAAAAATCTACCTAAGAAAACCATTTGGAAGTCTGAGGTTCTGGCAACTTTATGCTTTCAATCATCTAAGCGTGCCACTAGATAATTATTTTATCACTATTGTATTTATGTGGATTTGTTTTTGCATCATAGTCATACAGCGCACAATCCCAGCTGAGAGCCTTTTCAGAGGCACCCTGACAAATTAGAGGAAGGAAGAAGTTTCTTTATTTCACACGCCCTTATTTCTACAGAGGTTTCTGGGATGTAAAACATATTGTTGCAGCATCCCTCAGGGCTTCCTACCACATTATGACAAGTAATCTTGTAACATAAAAAGCTTGTTTTGAATTCATCCCATCCATTTTTGTATACGTAACATGAAATAATATATTCATTTTCACAATTTAAAGGTCCAGTTTGTTATTTACCTCATGTTTGAAGTGTTTTTAACAGGACATTTGGATTTTTGCGTGTCTAATGGGATGCAACACCCTCTGAGCAACAAGTAGAAATTCCCTAGAAGGCAGCATGAATGATCAGTATTGTTTGTTATCCTCAGTTAAAATGTAATTTAATAATGGTATGATAGGTCAAAAATGCAGCTTTTTAAAACGCTCAAACACTTCAGTGTTGGTTTTATTCTGATCCTTGAATACTTGAAGTTATTGCTAACCTGTCTGTCATGCTGAACCCATTAAGGCTGTTTCTGCTTTCGTGTATGAGACTTATATTTCGTATAACCTACTCAGCCTGAGGGAGAAGTTTATATTTATTAGCAAAACAAGAATATCAGTTACAAATTAATAATGTGTGTTTTGGAGAATCAGACTTGCAACAGCTGTTTGATTTAAAATGTTTTTTTTTTCTTTTAAAGATCAAATTTTGCCTTTCAACAGGTCGGCAGTTCTTTTTCCAATTTGCTTGTACAGTTTTACAGCATGTTTAGACGGAAGATAGAGGGGGACGTGTATTATTTTTACTCTGAGTTGCACTAGAGACTATGTCAGATCATTTCTTGCTAATTGTCTGTCAGACACTTCAGATTTGGATCGTGACAAAGTTGATTACAACCGAAGCGATTTACAGAGCTTTTACAAGGCCGCTGATCTGTTCATGTGGGTTCTCTTTTCTTTTTTCCTGTTAGATTTCAGCAAGTCGTTAAGCTTAAATTGAATGTTTTTCAATTTAGAAAAAAATGACATATCATTGACATGCATTCTGAAGAATAATTGCACAAATGAAAGTAAATTTAGGAAAAATGTGTTTTCATTATGTCTTATTAGATTACATACATTATTCAGAATGTAACCAGTTTTACACATTCCTGAAAATGTCCTTGTGCATCTATTTCTTTATTTAAACTGGAAATGACTGTACTAAAACCAGCCTTTTACTTTAATGTGTTTTAGTTTTTCTTGTATGCATTAGTATAAATATGATTGTACTATAGATTGTGGTACCACATGTTACAAAATGTACATTTTGAGATGGTAGTCTTGGTCTGGTAGATTTGGAAGTGCATTTTTATACTCAAAACATATTTCATGTGTCAGCTTTTGTTGTTCAGAAGCCTCTTCAGTGATTCCTCCTAATTTATTTGCTTCAGCAAATGAGAAACTATTATGAAGATCAGTGCTTGAGATCAGAGAAAATCAAGTCCACTCCTCCATCCATAAATTGTACTTTTCCATGTTACAGTAAAATGCCGAAAGATCAATTGTAAGCCTAAATGTTTGCTATGTTTAATAAAACATTGAAATTTGTTTGTAGTTTGATTAATTTTTTGTTTTGTTTGTTTTTGGAGTCATGTTAAAATATGGTTAGCACAAAGCTTATCTCACTAGATCTATAAAAACCTACTAAAGTTGTAACAATTTTCTTTGTTCAACAGTTCTTCCCACTATTCAAGTTTATTCTTAAATAATTTAAGAGTTTAATTTTGTGTCCAAGCAGAGTTTAAAGACTACATGTAGATTTGCTTCTTTATATATTTTTTTTAATTTTCTATCTTAAATAAATAAAATCAGATTATCAAGAGGAGCTTTATACCTATTAAGTCCTCTTGGCAAAGTAAATTTGTTCGGCACAACACAGCAGCCAGACCATCATTCTGCTTGCTTCAAAGCTGAACTTTAACTTAATGGAAAAAGTCCAGGGAGCACAAACAAAAGCATCAGCAAACTCCCGGACGTCGTCGGGTAAATGTCACGTTCATTCTGTTAAACCTAACATGAACCTTATGAGTGAAATAAAACACTGTTCAAGAATAAGGAGCCTTGAAGGCATGACATTTGTCAGAAAAGTTATTCTTTGTCTAAATTTGCTTTCAGATAAGATTTTTATTTTTAATGAAAAGGTAAACAAGATATTACTTTAATCGCCTTCTTAGATTTTTGCTGATCCAGAGTAAAAATTAGTCAGTGAACAGAAAAGTGGGGCACATTATTAAGTAAAAAATTAATAAAAAATGATCTTTGCCACACTAGGAATAAGATTACTCAAAACAGCATCAAGTCTCAGTAATTTTGGAGTGCATCATCTTCAGACTTTCTGGACTAGCTTCAGGTCCGTCCTCTGATGTTACATATCCTGGATAAGTGGGGTGCAATTGGGGAGATGAGGGTTTAGGGGCCCCATCTGATGAGGACAGAAACAGCGGTATCAACTTAGCGTGAGCGTAGTCAATCTCAAAACCTTCAAAAATAAGCCCGACCCCCCAAGCACCCAATCCCTCCTCAAGGAGGCATGACACCTTTTTGGTAGCTAGCACCAGGCCCTCGTAGTCTTTCTTTTCTAATCTGAATATATCCGAGGTCAGAGGTCGGCGCGGGACTAACACAGTGAGTCCTGGAGAGTTGGGGAAAGGAGTGAGAAAGGCCACATGACTTTCATCCTCCCATACCCGCCAATGCTGCTCCTCCCCACGAACAATACAGGAGAAAATGCCAGGGTGAGCCGGATCGTCCCCGAGGAAAGTCAGATTAGGTGGGGCATTAGGGAATGGGAGCTTGCCTCTAATCTTAGTCTGGATTTCAGTCAGGCTAGAGTCACTCCAGCGAGGGGCAGTCTTGGAGGTGCAGTATCCCGGGTCATGGGTGTTGTGCTCTTCTTCTCCAGCTAGATGAGGCCGCCACTCTGCATCCAGACCATGTAGGGGGAGGACACTGATCTATAGGGATGACAGTGAAAATACACTGATCAGTCACATTACAGCCACCACAGAGCCAAGTGTAAATTCAATTAAAACATACATAAGACAAAATAAAAAATGTATGATCAAAGACACAATCAATGATATGGGAAACAGAATGGAGCAAAATAGTGGCTGAAACTCTCTAACACAGCTGAGGCGAAATCGAGCTTCCACTTTACAATTTAACACCCAGCTAATAATGTGTTGCTACTGGCTTTAGCTTCTCACCTGACAGACAAACTGAATCTCCTTTTTGATTCATGAGAAAGTGACAAAACTAAAATGGAAGGGACTTCATAATAGTTTCTTTATAATCTAAAATGAATTAAAATAGACTAACATTTAGTAAATTGACAATTCATGAACTCATATTTTTGTTTGCCACCCTTGTGGAGGAAATAATTAACGTTTTTCCATTACGGTTTTAAAAAGATCTAAAGCGCTACTTGTAGCTTTACATCAATATCATACTGTTCAATGCTACTGAAATAATACTGGCAAGTAATTTAACTCCTGTTTGGTCACTGCTTGTACAGGACAGTAACTCTCACCTGAGCAGGTCTGTCTCTGTGAGGTCTGCTGACCAGTGCACACCTCCGAACCCCGAGTCTGTCACACAGCAGCTGTGCTACAGTTCTCGCCCCCAGCAGCCAGGACAAATATTCTGACTCCTCCAGGTGAAAAATGCTGCCTCCTGGGTTACCAGGAGTCTTGCTCTCAAGTATTACAGAGCCTGGAGTCCAGGGACGGGGGCGAAGGTAGGCCACTAGCCCCTCTGACTCCCAGATCACATGACGACAAAGAGTAGAGGACATACTAAAGAGGAAGATAAAGAACACGTGATAAGCAAGTTATTGTCTATCTTAAATATATTCCAGTACAAGTAAAACTGACATAAACATATGAGGCTTTGGATCAAGATATTAAAACAGATGCAAAGGATGAAAGATATTTAACTTATGCTGAATCCCAGCCACTTCCATATTGCTAACATAGTCAGCTACTTTGGGAAGATAACACAAGTTTAGTTTCAATCTCAACCCTGCACTCATTCTCTCAAACGTTTCAGCTCAGTTTCCTCCCTCAGTCCACTGGCAGGCCATTGTAAATATTTGTTTTCCTCTTCTTTTGTGTTTTCTTGATGTTTATGTGTGATTTTTAGATGTGCATTACCACCAACTAGTGGACTGAAGTGTGGCTCGTGAGGCAGCTGTGAATTTCTCTGTAGATATTCTGTTGATGGATTTGACTAAAAATCATGCTTATCACAGAAACAGATGGTAACCAACTGTGATCTAACTAATCTAACTAACTAATCTAAGGTTGCTGCATTGCACTGTCTTACCATACTCCTATTCTTATATTTGCTTAATTTTTTTAATGTTAGTACTGAATTTCTCTTCACACCAAACACGTGAGCTAAGACAACCAGATATATTGCTGAACAACATATCCAGATAGCAGCAAATGACCCAGAAGCGATGCATCTGGGTATTAAACCACATCACAAACATTTATTACGTTTTTAAAGACTTGTGTAATATCTGTTTGGATCCTTTCTGAATAGACCAAAAACAGATGATTCTGCTGTCAAAATGTGTGACCACTTGTACTTTGTTCGAGTTTGTTATCAGAGACGTGAACATGTAATAAATTTCAAGGATTAGCTGAATTTTAGTGTTCATCATTGAAGAAAAATATGTGTTTCAATGAACTTAAGGAACCTAAATTAAAATGGTCCTTGTTTAATTAGTTTGTAAAAGAAAGGAGAAAAATTTTAGGAGATTATAAAATTATTCTGAGTCTTTCAAAATTTCATCTGAGGAGTATAGTTTATGGACAGTGAGTATACTTTTTAGAAAATTAATCTGTCTATACTTTTTGTAAAACGATAGTCACAATATTCAGTGTTACACAAGACTTTGTTTCGATATATTGTGACTCAGTTTAAGGCCTCTCTTGCTGTGCACACACAGATTTCTGCGTCTCTGTGACTCATGTGACTGGTGGTTTTTAGCTCAAGGATTGTAACTTATTTACCATGAGGGACACATCCCTGGTGACATATTTTATCACCTTAATGCAACAATCTTATCGTCTAATAATCTTTTTTTCTTTTCTTTACACTATCAACTTAAATTATGGTTGCACTAAAATATTGATTCAAAGTGAAAGTTAAACGTAGTATTTACGTAGCACATATACGTACAAGTGTCAGCTGTGGATTTACAGTAAAACAAATAACCAATTATTGCACCTTGCTCCCAAAAACCTCAGACAAACCTGACATACCTTTGGAAAATTAACCGTGCAAACAGCATAAAGTTGTAGTAAAGAAATACGCGCTTATAACCGACCTGTCCTCTACTTTCGGCTGGTGGTAAAAAGTCGTATAAAAAGTACAAACAGCAATAAACGGAACTACAGCGAAGAATTTCAGCCACATCTGAGAAAACATAACAGCGTTAAACCATCGAAGAAGAAACCGACGATTACTTCCTGTTTCCGCTCAGCTGACTACGTCTTCTTCTGCTACGGTAGAAATACCGGGAAACCAGCTTACATGTGCACCACCACCCTCCACAGGACTGGAGAAAACCTCGTACACGAGTTGCTGTAATAGTAGTAGCGTTTAATGTTTTATGTAAAGCACTTCGAATTGTCTTGTACGTTTAATGTGCTATACAAACACTGAATAAGCTGCGTGCACTTACGCCCAAGATGGTATTGTGTGATGAAATCGTGATTTCGTAATTAAATAAAGGACCATTGTAGGTAGGGAAGGGGGTGTGGGTGGGCGGATGCACAGCTTTGCACTACACGATAGCACCCGTGTCCAACTGGACTCACAGCAGTCTAACTACCACTTAATTATGATGTCCCCTCCTGTTTGATTTCTTGCTTGTGTCCTTATTCTCAGATCTAAGTCGCTTTGGAGAAAAGCGTCTGCTAATCTAACAAATAAACTTGTATTGACTTTCCTACTAGAAGGACAAACTGGACTGCGGATGGTGGAAGTTCATTTTCCTCCTGGAGCTGTTGCAAGTCCATCACATAACACACAGACAGACAAATGTGTATGCTTATACATACTAATTTAGAACCACTGCAGATCTGTCAAATTTCCAATGCAGTAGAATTTATTACACTCTTGTGTCGAGAAAGAGTGAAAACTGAGCTTTGGATGCACTTTTAGTCAGCTCTACCGATATCACAGGTTGGTTGTCCTGTCATTCCAGCCCACTTTTATTTATTTATTAGTGGATAACAGTCTGTACAGCTTTCTTCCAGCTATTTTCTGGGTCTCTGCTCAAACATGATCTCATGGTGACTCCTCACTGTTCAAAGAAACTACTGGTGTATGTTCAGAAGTATCTAACTGTGTCATGGAGTGAACTTTTCAGAGCCAGTCTCAGCTCTTTTTTTTTTTTTATCTACCCTTTTTCCATCTGCATAAAAATGCTCCTGGTGTGAATTACCATCTTTTCTTTTTATGCAATCAATATGGGATATATTATTTATTTGGCTGTTAACATAAATTTGTTATTATTAATAATGATTGCATGGGGTGTGGTATTCCTAGAAGCCCAACATTTTATTCCAACAGATGTCCCCCCCCCCCCCCACCCCCCCCCCCCCCCCCCCAATACTTGCTGTGAAAATGTAATATTTAAGTGAACTAAAGCAGGCTAAATGAAATAGTAATTGAGAAAACTACAGGAGGATAATTTTTAGCAGTGTCAGGACAGTTTTATGACACAGTTAAGATGGTCTTCCGAAGCAGTTTGGATAAATAATTTCCTCAAATATTATTTCTTCTTTCAACACCTAGTGTCAAATTCAATGTTGCACCATGTCTCAGCTGTGGAACTGAAAATCAGTCCTTGCAGGTGTAAGACCTGACATTGGAAACTATGCTTTCAAAAATGTAGTGCAGTCTATTTTTTAAATCATTTAATGTTCCACCCTTCACAGCCTGACACTATTTACATAGGATATTCTTCTCTGTGTCACTAAAACAAGCTGTTTAGATGCAAAAGGCGATGGTCACAATATTCAGTGTTACACAGTACTTTGCATATTTTGTTGCGCCCTTGGACTGCAGACAAAGAAATGAGTGCCTTTTAAACGGGTAAAAGAAATGTTCAGATACTAACGGCTGTCAAGAGTTTTAGATAATTATTATTCATATATCTTGTTTTTTTTATGCCACTTAGATTGTTATTGTCAAAAGTTTGTATTTCTCTTAACTTTGTCAGTAAGTTATACTCCTTTTCTTTCTGTAGAATTTCCACATAAAACCAGCCACACTGCTAGAGTGATTAGGACTTCAACACGCACAACCACACCCATCCACTAATGCACACACACTAATGTGTATCATAACACTTGAGTACATAACAGTGAGGCTGTAAACCCTCACTGTCACAACTTCCCTAGCTCTAATTTTACCCTTTAGTATATCAGCCACTGTCTCAGGACAGTACTAAATAACTACAAACTAAGCTTTCATCTTAACATCTTAACGCTGAAACAACCATTTAAGGAAATGAGGACCAGACGATACAGTATAATTTGTTTTCTAAAATTTTGTACTTTTTAAAGTGTAAATGTTCCCTGACATGGCAGACATAAGATCATGTAGTTTAAAATATGTGTAACAATGAGCAGATGGTAAAAATTATTAATTTCTGAAGGTATTTGGAGTTACAAAAGAGGTTCACAAATAGAAAGTTTTACCCCTTACATCTTCTTTGTCTCCTACTTATACAAACATCTGCAATTTGAAGGCGAATGAGTTGTTAAATTTGCATACAACTTGCAGAATGTGTGTGTATTGTATTACATAATACATCCTCTGTAGCACTATAACATTTGCATGTGGCTTCACAGGAAGGCCATGAGGTAGAGTCAACAAATGTGTCGCCCCACTTTCAAGGAGTAAATCTGTCTTTCTAATCTGCAGCTTATGACCTCAGGTAATGAGCTCAGCTGCTCAGAGATCCTCTGTGGACATTGTCAGCTGAAGGCCACTACGATGATTCACGTAGATATGCAGGGCAGAGGGTCAAACTAAGACCAATTTAAGAGTGGAACGGAAACAAAATCTCCACAAAAACAAAGCACAGGTGGCATTAAACAGTTTTACATAAAGCCTGGTATAATTGCTGAAGTAATAAAAATAAATAATTTATTAGTGGCTAAGAGGCAAATTCTAAGTTCTATTTGACAGGAAACCTCAAGGAAGTCACATCCCTTTAACCTAGATATTTGTACACAAAAAGCAACAAAACTACAAAAATTAGGGGGGCTTTTCAGAGTTTCTACACTCAGAAATAACACATTTTACTTTAAACTATTTACACTGAGTTTATTTGTGGAAAAAAATTATCAGCAAATGAAATTTCCCCAATGCAGTAACATGGAAAACTACTGAGCAGCAATGACTGTATTTATCTGAGGAAGTTACAGTTTCATGTTTCTTCTTTCAGCTACCGGTTACAGGGCAGAGGGGAAAAGTATAGACACACTATGTGATGCACAGGACATGATGCAACAAACTAACAAACAGACATAAGCTTAAGAGAAATCGGTCTATAACTGGGATGGAAAGAAAACAGAGAACTTTAAGGCCATAACACTTTCATTACGACTATGTAAATTAAAATAGGCATTTGTCCCAACACAAAGGAGTTTATTTCCTGTAAGTTGTAGTAATCTTTAGACATGTAGAAATACATAATATTCAAACTCATAAGCCTGTTTCTCTACTTTTACACCATTCAAGTGCACCTTTTTTTTATTTATTTTTGTTTTTTTTAATTGTCCATTGCAGTCTAAAGTGTCTGTATGTAAAAAAAAGTAAAAGTCGTTTGTGGTTGCTTCTTTATAGAAAAAAATACAACATATGTTTCAGTTTGCTATGCATTCATAAATAAATAAATTTATTCAACACATAAGTAAACCCTGTAGATTGGACCCAGAACGTATTCTCAGCATCTGTTTCTTTCAAAAATAGCTGTATCCACAAGGGGGGGGGTTCATCCAGGATAAGCCATTGCATTAGCTGTGGGTCCGATTGCTTGGACATCCCCAACTTACAGTAGACAAACTATGAATAGACTTACAGCCTTACTGGGTTTCACTCTTCTGGAGGAGGCAAATGCCATAACATCTTGTAATGTAATATGAAATATAGCTGAGGATTGTCTCAGCAGATTGTGCTGCAGTCTGAAGTGCAGGCTGTAAATGATCCAAGTGAGAACTGGTTTTACTCGGTTGGTTCCAGACAACAGTTTGAACAGAAAGCAGTGAGATCTGCTGATGTTGTGGCTTTTTATACACACCCATCCAAATACAAGAGCCCAGTAAGAACAAACAAAACATTTCTGTCTTACCATCAGGACATAGTCAGTTTCAGCAAATGTGTGCTTATTAAAGTTACCAGGTTAAAGCATGATTCACCCAGTAGTTTACAAAAATCATGTATGAGCATGTGTGTTAAATGGAAAAGCACCCTTCACAGAGAGAATCATTAACATCTAATAACTAAAAGAGGCTAGATTTTTTTTAATACTGTTACAAAGGCTTTCTATAATATGTACCTCAGTGTGAAAACAAGGCTTTTATTTCTGACCTGTAACTCGAGCATGAAAATCTCATGGATTAAACACACAAATGTACACACAGATTGTTGGCTGATACGGTCTTTATCTGTAAGGAAAAGGCAATAAAAGTGCACAGTCACTTGATCGTAATTACTGTGGAAGAATGTGTGACCACAGAAATAATCTGTGCTGATTTCATTCAAGCCACCACACCCGTCATCTGCTTGTGGACTGCAGCAGAGCAGGAAGTGTTGGGTCAAGAATCTATAGCACAGACATTTCCTGGACACTCATGGGATGTGGTCGGTGTTAAATTACTTTAAAAAGTTACATTTTCAACTCTGAAAGGTCCACATAAAGCACCTTCAAGACTTGACAGTAGTCAGATTCCACATGTTTGTACAGCTCAGCTCCACCCTGGACTTTTAAATAGGACATGTAAACTCACAAAGCATCTTCTCCCTGTCTCTAACATAAACACCATAAATCACAAACTTATTCAGTTGTTTTTTTCAAAGCATAAATACATTTAGCACAAAATGTAAGGATATTTCTGTAGGGTGGATTATTTATTGTTGCAACAATGCTTCTAGCCAATAAATCTTATACCAGTGGAAAGCCTGTTTATTTCCTTCTTAAAAAATGGTGCCACCTTTGTGAGGAAAATGCATTCGTGGGCTGGGCAGCGGCGTTGAGTAACTCTGCTGCAGCATTTTATTTGTAAAAAATGCATTTGCTTTAATAATCTTATAAATTGAAGAGAATACATCAGCGCTCTCAAAGCGGCCATGTTTTGTTGGTGTCTCCTCTTTCTTTGCAGCTGAGCCATTCTTCTTATCTGTGTCTTCTCAGGAGGGCAAGGCCTCACTACTCAGTAATCTGCCAGGCAGGAGTGTGTGTGGGTGTGTGTGTACACAGGGAGTTTTATTGCTAAGACTAAATTCACACACCTACTTGTCAGAAGTCAGCAAACTGAGCTGGTTTTAAACGGTATGGGGTATCAGTACATTCCTCAAGAAGCGTAATAAGTGATCACAACCTGTTTAGATGTACGCATCAACAGCTTTACCTTGGACCACAATGCCTACATCTGTGGCCCATCCCCCACGTGCTGGTCATTCCTCCCCCCTCCCTCAGCACCCACCTGTGAAGGCCACCATGTGACAGACTAGTCTGGTTTCAAAATTACAAGGGACCTTCCATGAAAACTGTTCCCCAGCTGTTTCTCTGTTCTTTGTTTCTCACTTCATCTCTCATTTCCTGACAGAAAGCTGTACTTTCAGCTCCAGAAAGGTCTGATCTCGCCTTATAGTCACTGACAACCTAGGTTGATTTACAGGCCAATACATGGTAGACTGAGCAAATTATTTAGCCTGTTTATTTCTCTTTTTGACCATTATGTTGAGTAGGAAGCCATTCAGAAATGAATGTCTTTAGAGGTTTCCCATTGTTAAGAGATGATTTGTTCCAGCTCATCGGTCTGCTCGTGTTACACTCTGCTCCTGAAAGCAGTGACCAATCCTCATTTTTATTAATCTTTCATTTCTGACACGTCAGAGCATTAACAATGAACCTGTATGACTCACACACAAAACATGCATAGTATAGAATGACTGTGCAATGAGATGTAATTTGAAATCAACATCAAGTTTGTTTTTCTCCAGGTAGTATCGGTTTTTCCTCTGGTGCTACTAATGTGATTATTTTATGCTCATTATATAGCAGACTTAGACCAACATTGGTGAGGTGATGAATACTAGCAACAAATAGAAATAAGTGGAGCTGTATACACTTGTTACATGAAATACTGTACACTAATACGTTTTTGCTACACGTTTGAGATTAAAACATATGCAAAATAATCTTTACACGAGACACCTCCATTTTAAGGGAATAATTCCCAAGATCCAGTTGAAATTTAGTTTTATCAATTGCCATACCAGTATTAAATGAGTTTCAAATGGGTCAACTTTTCACCCCCCCCATCTCCATTTTCCAAATGGATGTAAATGTTACATAAAAAAAAAATAAAAAAAATCACAAGCCTCCTGACATCACTGGAGATTAAGGTAATTTATTCATCCATCTGTGTAATTTTCAAACAGTTATTGTGACATTAAACATGTGCACCTACAGATTTGTATTGAACCATGAAAACAAATCATATGAAGCCTCCCCCAATTAAATCTTACAGAAAAAAGCACATTACACATTATCACTTGAGTACAGATAAGTTTATTAGAAAAAAAAAAAACCCACAAAACAAGCAAAGCATTTCACAAGCTGAACACCTGAGCGACAGGCTAAGCCACTGAGGAAAAGCTCAACTAGTATCTAGCATTAAATAAAAGCAACATTCTGCAAGCAAGAGAGGATAAAACTATTTACACACAACACTCATGTTGACAGTGTAACAAGAAATCACAACTGGGCTGAGGCCCCGTTCTGGACTTGAAGCTGCAAAGAGGAAGATCAAACCAGCACTGGGTTTAAAGTAGGTAACAAGGTAGAAGTTTCTTTTACTGACACTTATTTTACTAATCTGGGGTTTAGTATTGATGTTAGGAGTGCAAGGAAATTTGTCAGTGAGTTAGACCTACAGCACTACCAGGAGCTAGGCTGTTTTACAAGTTTAATCTACTAAATCAGGAGTACACATGGGAATCGAACAGGGGACTGAGAGACAAGCATGTACAAATGCTTCACCTGACTAACCCTCAGCCCCCTGCTAAACAACTAATCTCATCACTTTCCACAAGCTTTCACCCGGCCACTTCCCTCGTCTCTGTACAGTTCCACACACCAACCTTTAATCTCTTACAACATATAACCAACACTACAAATAATCGCTGTGCGATGGCATGTGGCCACTGCAGCAGAGACAACCATGCTATAACTCTACACCAGGAAATGGCGCCACACAAACACCCTGCTGACTAAGCGACTGAGCTGGTCTTTCCGCGGCGGTGCTTGCGAACTTCTTCCATCAGGTCTTTGAGGTATTGGATCTCTCGGCTGATGGACTCTGCTTTCTCTTTAAGCTCATGGTTTTTCTTCTCCAGCCCTTCCATCTCTGTGTTCAGCAACTCATGCTCGACTCTCTTCTTCTGCCGGTATCGGGTAGCTGCCGTTTTGTTCTGCTCCATCTTCTTCAGTTTCTTCTCAACCTTGGGAGCGCCAGACACAGATTTAACCTTGGAGGTCTTGGGGGAGGAAGAGGCCATGGGCTCTGGTTTGCAGTAGGGTTTGGTTCTGGAGGAACCGGGTGTGGGGGGACTTTGAGAGGGAGTGGGATGACGTGCGGGTGAGGATGCAAACGAGTCGACGCCGGAGTCAATCCCAGAATCACTATCGCAGTCGCTTGATGGAGAGGTTGTAATGGACTGCTCAGGAAGAGATAAGAGGGAGGCTTCTTCTTTGTTGGCGAGGACCACTACTAAGTGACCAGAGGTGGGAATGGAGAGCACTATGGGGCTGGTGGCCTGAATGATTCTACCTGTGGGGGCAAGTGAAGTGACTGCTTTTTCAGCATCCAGAACATCTACTTCACTCCCAAGATCCAGTGTGTAAGCTGGAGAGGAAGGTGATTGATTGGGGCTTGGAGAAGGAGGCTCAGACTTCACAACAGCTTCCTGGACAGGAGCAATTTCCGTCTCGGCCGTAGGTGCAGGACTGGTTTCCATTGGAGGAGAGGGGGTGTCAGGTAAAGTCAGACCCAGGTCCGGGGTGTTTTGCTGAACTGGAAGGGTTGTGCCCCATAGGTCCAGATCCATGGGAGAGTCAAGGGAGGCCAGGATATCCTCAGGGGAGCTGGGAGACTCATCAGATGAGCAGGAGCCGATGAGAGAATCCAGGTCAAACTCATTCAAGTCGATTTTTTCTGACATCCATTCCATGCCCTCGAAAGCATCGTCTGATGACAGAAGTTAAACTGTTAGTACTTCAAATGAACTCAAAGATCATACAAAAACATAGCTATGATAAACTTAAGATACAATAGTTATACATTTGACTAACATCAAGCTCAGAAGAGCCTTTTCCTTTTATCTCACAATTCTCTACTCAGATACCTGAATCACCAAGGAATCTTTAACTTCTGATGAAACACAAAGAACTACACACTGCATGCATCAACAAATGCCTGACACACTGCAAAATTACACTTGTCTTACGTGCATTACGAAGGAGGTGAATTATGAAAAACAGAGCTGTGGCGTGGCCCTCAGCAGGAACACAGTAAATATGGCCTTTTAATAGCCATGTTGCTCTGCCTGCAGGCCACCATCACATGCTTACTAACACAAAACCACCAATAAATATCCACTGCAAGCTTGAAAGCGGTTAACATTCCTGACTTAAGAAAAAAAGACAACCCTTTCCAGTTTAGCGAAAGGGAATGAACTACTAAAGCTTTGTTGCAATCTGCAAATCTTAAAATGTCAATATGACACTCAGTTTGGTTATCTTTAGCCACTCTCACCTTTGCCATTGTCTGCTCCCATGTGGGCGCTGAACAGACTGCTGGCATTCAGCAGGGATAAGGACAGCAGGTCCGATTCTGCCTTGGTCCCCAGGAATGAGGAGGTATGAGTGGGAGGAGGGGAGGGAGACGGGGAGGGAGAAGAGAATGGGGAAAATGACTGGGTCTGATAAGAAGACGGGGAGGATGCGCAGGAGGAGAAAGAGAGGGAGGGCGAAGCTGGCGCCTTCACCTCTAAAGAGAAGGAAGGAGAAAAAGCTTCATCTTCATCTTGGTCCAGAAGGGGCCCCATGGGGTCAGCCATCAGAAATGAGGGCCCTGTAAACAAAATACTCCATGAACATCTTTCTTGTTAAAGATAGAATTAAAGTGATCATATACTCCAGATGACAAGTTCCTTTGTTATTAGCTAAGTTATCGGTCCTGCATGCAGTAAGGTTGTAGCAGTGCTTTGGGAACATCCATCATGACAACACTGACCTAAGCACAGGGCCTCCACGTCCTCCAAGGCCAGCTGGGAGAGTGACATAGCTGCTGGTGGTCAGTGGTAGTCGTGAAAAGGTGAATAAAAACAATGAATCTGACGACGTTAACAAGTCGAGGGGTCCGGTACTGCTGTCGACGGCAGCAAAGCTGAGGGTGGTTGCCGAGAGAGACCTACAATAAAAAGATGGAAGCCATGAGGAACACATGTAGTCTAAAAGTTGAGAAAACATTTGGAAAACTGTCTGATTTATGGTGAGGACAAAAGACACTTTTTTTTTTTTTTTTTTAAACGGGAGCACTTAAATTTGAAAAGTGCAAAAGTGTGAAAAATGCCATATGGTACAGGGTTATACTTTATTGACAAGCTAAAGCTGTAAGTATTGAGTCCCTACAGGGTGTGTACTTCCTTAAATAAAACAAAACAATTGCCGACTATAAACCCTGCTGGTAGCATGCCAACTTTCTGTGTACCATGATAGTTGAGACATTACACGTCTCACGCGTGGGGGTTGGGAGGCTAATTCTGGCTTATCGGTTCATTACTGTTGCTGATGGGAAACACCCCGCCCAACACCGGGGGATAACATTTCCTAATTTGGTCATGCTTTGGCCGGTAGCTCCACCTTCATCCGCTTGTCACTGCGGGAAAGTGGGTGGGCAACCGCCATTTTCACAACACAGCCATCTGCGCGAGGCGCCGGAACAGTGAAAACGACAGTGCGCGCCATTTTGGGCACGCCACGTTGACAGGGTTAAACGAACACAATAACAAATACATTTTAATTGATGGTCCTACTCTAATGTTTTACCACCATTAAAAATGCTAAAAACGCTCAATTAAAATGAAGTTGTCATGACACGCGAATTCGACACAAAACTGCTTGAGACAGCAAGATGGTGCTACCCCGATACCAACCTAATTTGGCACAGACCACTCCAAACCAGGAAGCCAATTTCTTTTTTTTTTTTTTACAATCTTAATTGTATTCTTTCCTTAATTTATTTCATACATGTATGTTTCAAATGTTAACACCAACCCAAACAATTGACAAGTTCATTACAAACCTCAGATGAACCTATTGTAAAACTCGATAAAATATACTTACGCCATTTTGCCAGAAATAGCCAGTGCACTTAGCCGTTGCACTGCCGGGTTGTTGCCGCTGCAAGGACCGCCGCTGCAAACCTTTACACTGCCATTTTCGCGTAGTTCAGCTTCCTGGTGTAGGATCCAAACACGTCTGCAGTCGGATAAACGAAGAACGAGCAAAGGCGATCACATAGGTATAAATAGTCGCAGCACTGCCAAGTGTATTCCTCCGCTGCAGTAGTCTACGAGGCGCTTGATATGGTCAAAGTTGTAGCGCGGGTGAGCGGAGTTTCCGAGAGCTTTTTAAAAGACATTAAATACAGCTCCGCATCTTTTCACGTGGGCAGTAGCATAGACTAACAAACGCAACTAAGCGAGCGCGATACATCCGCTCGGGTCTTGTTTGTAACTGGCTGAATTCCTGACGTCTATACTGTTGACAATATAGATCCACATGGAGTTAAACAGTACTGCCCAAGTCAAATGTAGGTCAAATGCAGAATGTAAACAATGCGTAAAGAAACTTTGGATAACCATCAAATACTAGTCAGGGATAGTAGAGTGATATAAATCTTCATTTTACGTCAGTGCAACATGTTTATTAATATTTTTACAGATTAAAAAATGTTATGTGTTGTTATTATTATTATTATTATTATTGTTGTTGTTGTTGTTGTTGTTATACTAATGATCTGCCTTGTCTGTTAATATTGTGTGATTATTCAAAGTTCTGCACTAACTTTAGAGAAGCTCTATGTGATCGGGTTTTACTTCTATGTCCTTTAAGTGTCACATTTGTCCTCTCGCGCCCTCCCATAGCTCACCTACGTTGCTTCCGACTGCCCCCTTGTGGTTAGTTCCAGCTCTTGAAAAATATTTATTCTTACAGTCGTTACATATACATGTTATAATAAAACATTAAAAATGCACATTCCCAGTTTTTTTTATTAATACACCTTTATTTAAATAGTTTCATATAGAAAGTAAATTCATAAATAGACTAAGTAGTAGTCCAATAAAGAAAATCAAATACCAGAAGGGGTGGTAAGTTAAATGAATGATTTATAGTATTAATAGTAATCTATTCAGAATAAACATTTAAAGCTTTGATTTGTTCTCACACTTGTTAATACAGAATAAATCATCTCAAACCATAACCTGTGGTGAAACTAAAAGTACTAAATAAGATAAGAAGTTTCTGAAGCACAAACCAGTTGCACCTCTTCAAGGCCTGCTGAACAACTCTTTGATTTTCACTAGCTCTTTTAATCCTTTATCAAGATCCTCAGACAGAGTGCGGATTTTCTGTGCCAGCTTTGACTCCAGACCTTTCTTCACCTTATGCCCATTTTTCCCCTTGGTGAAGTAGATATCCATGCCAAGCGCAAAGCCTGATATCATTCCAGAGACCTTGGTGCTGGTCTCTGAGGTCAATCCACTTGCCTCTCCCATGGCCAGCTCCACCACCTTTGCTACCTTCTTTGAGCCCATCTGGCTTTTTTTCAAAACAGACAGACCATGCAGCTTCAGTTGCTCCATGCCCTCGTTGAAGAAGCTCAAGCAGGTCATAATGTTTTCATAAAGGCTGCTGAAGTCATCTAAAATTGTATTGATTTTCTTCTGGTCATGTGCAGTTTTCACCTGGAAGAACACATTTAATAATTTTTTTGTTAATTGTTTTAGTTTTTATTCTCACATCCATCCATCCATCCATCCATAAAACATACAAAGATCATTCACTATATATGTTTGGTTGCTGTCTGGCCACCTTGTTGGCGATGGCTGCTGATGCACCAGTGACGCCGCCAGCTGTAGCCACGCCCACTCCAACAGCAGTGAGAGCCAGTGAGGCTCCCATCGTGAATGGAGACAGAATCACCCCAGCAGCTGCTGCAACTCCCCCTGCTACTGTTGTAGCTCCTCCTGTGATGCCAGCAATCTTTGTCCCCTTTGAGACCTCAAAATACAAAGTAATCCAATGAATATTCTAAACCTCAACTAAGCTCAACTCGTTAAAAGTGTGTGAATTTTAAGAACAAAAAACTTTCTTCTAACATGTACGGTGATGTTACCTTGTCTAAGCTGTCAGCAGTGCAAAACAGCTCATCAATCAGTTGTTTGAGGTTTTCTCCATTTTCATTCATCCGGTAGATGTAAATCTGCATCACTTCATACAGATGTTTGGCTTTAACTTTGATGATCCTGAAATGAAACACTAAAAGTGTCATCTATAAGAAATGGACTCTATTCAGTCAGTTGTGCTGTTGCAGAAAATGTGCTATACAAATAAACTTGAACTTGAACTAATTCCAGCAGGCTGGTATGAAATATTAGTCATATAGTTAGTATTTACCTAGTTGAGTTATACTAACTTTTACAGACTGTTTAGGTTAAAAAGGTTAGAAAAAGAAACATTTAGAGTATGTTTTATTTTTCTCTTGGGGTGAAATGTGTGTTTCACCTACAAAGCTCTAAATTTGACACTTTTTATCTGTATTTAGTCAGAAATAAGCACTCACATGCATAAAAATACACTTAACAGTTGCAATTGTTATTTTGTCCATGGCTTTAAAAGTATTAAAAAAGGTACAACAATAATTTATTCTCTGAGATAACTCTGGTTATACCTAAACAGTTATGGAAACAGAGTTAGTAGCTGAAATACAGCACATCGTGGTAGCTAATTAAGACGTAATATCGGTTGTTAAAAAAAAATGGAGACAGGAGGTGGAACAAAACATTTATGCTAGCTTTAATAGTGTCATGCACAACGTCCAAGCAAAAATTCAGTTTCATCAGCAACAACTGTCGTTAGTTTGTTTGCACAGTCAGTTTGAGAACATAAAAAGAAAGCCAGATGTAATAATGATCAACTCACTCTGTCTCTGAAGACCCTAGATATTCAAGGTCTTTGCTGAGATAATTCCAGGCTGTAGGTTAATAAAAACTACAGTTCAGCAACAGCAAGATAAAACTTTACATTAGAAAGATTCATTTTAGGCTTCTACAATTATAAACCTAACTTACATGGCCTGTCGTTGAAGAGCTCTGACATAGATTTGACATCCTAGTTAAAGAAAAGCAGGTTGTTAGATGAATTATAAAGCATAGATGCAGCCACATTAATTAAGTGCAAAAATATTGAAATAATTACTAGAGTTTCATTTTCATCATCAAGCTCCTCTTTTGGTGTTGGCAGTGGAGAAGAGAGTTGTCGGAGTAGAATTTGCTGGATCTTGGGAAAAATCCAAATTTACGTAATCATTTTATACGCATGACTTCGAACAAAACTACACACTCACACAAAAATACACACACACACGCACACACACACATATATATGGGCTAAATAAAGACACAGAGGTTAAACTGAACTGGAAGAGTTCACTCCAGGACAACACAATTGTCCTGGCAGCCTGTGACACATTTAGCGAGAGAGAAAACTTTGCCTTTTTGAGTCCAACTATTTATGTGAGTGAGTTTTTTCTTTGGTAATGTTGGTGTAGGAGTATAGTTACTATTTGACCCTTACCTGATTTTTAAAGTCTGCCTTAACTGGTGGTTCAGTCACCTAATGAAAAACAGTGTGAGAATCCAGTTTTATGAGGCCAATGCTTAGTTTGTTAGCATTTAGGAAAAAAAATAGTTCTCCATATATATTGGTTGAAATTATAGACCAAGCAAATCAGGTAGCATTTTATAACAGTGTTAATAGTATGATAATAATAAAAACTAATTTCCAAATATGACTGTGCAACCTGTAAGAATGAGAAAGCATGTCATTTGAAGGCATAGTGACTTGGGAATTGAATGCACTGAGCTCTAGAGCAGGGGTTCCTTACCTTTTTTCCTTGGGGACCCCCTTCATGCATATACTAAAATGTTATGAACCCACTGCTCCACCTCGTGCTGAAACCATGCTTCGTTTTAGGCTTTTAAAAGTGAGATTCTTACCATAAATAATGTATTCTGGTTGATTCCCATTCTTTGATAATGAAATGAAATGAAACAACATACAACCGTACTTTTATTCTTTAAGACAGGGACAACTTGTGGACCTTAATCACAAGGCTTTAATGTTCAAAGCCTCAGGTACCCCCCCTGCGCTCTTTGGGCGACCACCTTGGGGGATCCGGGACCCCAGGTTGGGAACCACTGCTCTAGAGGATTGTTGACTGACATTTACTTAGCAGCAACATATTGATATGTGCAACACTTCTAACTATAGTTCTAATGTAAAGTTAGGCAGCATTTAAGATTTTCTTTTTTAGAAACTGATAGTTCTCCATTGAACTGCACTTTTTGAGACTCTTACACTATTTTATTGTTGTTTGCTCTGCTTTATATAGACTTGTACTTGATTATTTTAAAACTTTTAGAGAGATGTCATTGAAATACTTAATCAAAGATGGTGTTAAAAAGGGTTAAACATAAAACAGAAGTACCTTTCTGTTTTCCACAACTCCTGAACTTGCGCTAAAGGCCCGAGGTTTTGGTGCCACTGGTAGTGGAGTTGAGACATTTGTGCTTTGCTGAGTTTAAATGAAAAAAAAAAAAGAAAGGAATGACAAGAATTAAAATTTGAGCATACACAACATGACTCTTTCTCTCACACATGAAATTAAATGTGCAGATTGAATCCTATTTGCAGCACTGAGCACAAACCTGTGGAGGCCATATTGGTAACTTAGGAGTAGAGCTGCTTTTAACTGGTTTGTCATCTGAAGATGTTGCTTGAGTACTAACTGTACTCTTTGAGAGAAAAACAGGAGGCTTTGGTTGGACAAAAGAGAAGACAAAAATTCAACCACGTTATGTGAGAATGTGATGGAACATACTACAGCATAATCCAAAGGTAGCATTTTATATCAGTGTTATAGTATGTTAATAAATAAAACTAATTTCCAATATGACTGTGCAACCTGTAAGACTGAGAGAGCATGTCATTTGAAGGCATAGTGACTTGGGAATTAAGCATGAAGCAATAAAATATTAATAGATTAGAAGGAGAATTACCTGAATATTACACAAAAAGATTTTTTTTAATCCTTCCTGTTGGTGTTCTGCAATAAATGCACTAAGCTAGAGGATTGTCGAGTGACATTTACTTAGCAGCAACATATTGATATGTGCAACACTTCTTACTATAGTGCTAACATAAAGTTAGGCAGCATTTAGGAAAATGATTTATAAACTGTTAGTTGTCCATTGAACTTCACTTTTCAATACTTAATTTTTTTATTGTTCTTTGCTTTGCTTTATATAGACTTGTACTTGATTGTTTTAGTATTTTTAGACAGATGTATTTGAAATACTTAAGCAAAGATGGTGTTGAAAAGAGTTAAACAAAAAAGAAGTACCTTTATGCTTTCCACATCATCGAAACTTGTGCTAACAGCCCGAGGTTTTAGTGCCACTGGTGGTGGAGTTGAGAAATTTGAACTTTTCTAAGATTAAATGAAAAAAAAAAAGAAAGGAATGACAAGAATTGAAATTTGAGCATACACAACATGACTCTTTAACTCACACATGAAATTAAATGTGCAGATTGAATTCCATTTGCAGCACTGAGCATAAACCTGTGGAGGCCATATTGGTAACTTAGGAGTAGAGCTGCTTTTAACTGGTTTGTCATCTGAAGATGTTGCTTGAGTACTAACTGTACTCTTTGAGAGAGAAACAGGAGGCTTTGGTTGCAGGAAAGAGAAGGCAAAAATTCAACCACGTTATGTGAGAATGTGATAATCCAAAAGTTTAATCTACTTACAAACTTTTAAAAGAGATGGGTGAGTACACTGAACATTTGTGATGTTCTAAATCTTCAGCATTAACTTTCATGAACAGAAATTAAAACTGTATTATTTTTATAAATTTCAGCTTCTAAACACCATTTAATAAAGTGTTTGAAAATGATCCTATTTAGAGCCAAATGTTATGATCGAGAAATTTGGGCCTTTTTGAAGATCTTTTCTGACTTCTGAAACAGCTTTGCTTAGTTTGATCAGTTCATTATTGCACCGAGAGAAAAACAGAAATATCAAGACAACAAGTAGCTAAATTCCTAATCAGATCATATATATACGAACATTGGATATAAAACGTGCACACACTGCTATTAAAATACCAGGTTTTTGTGATCTTAAACATACAAACGAAAGAAAAATGAATCATTTCAACACTTTTCCTAATTTTAATGTTACATATAACCTGTACAATTCAACTGAAAAATAATCTATTGGGGGGGGATAAAAATATCTTCTCCTTGAGCTGCCAGATACACTCCTATACAAACATAATGAAAGTGTACACTGCACACTTATGCAACCAGCTTATTGTATTTTTTTTTTATCCTCAAGCCTGTTGAACAAGACTCAGTAGATTACAATTGTTTACATTATAGTTTTCACTTTTACTTTCTTTTAAATACTGATTACTATTCATTCAGTGCAAATGACATAAATGTACATTCGGTCTCTTCATTTGAGCTAAAAAAAATCATGCTGCATTGGTTGAAATTATAGACCAAGCAAATCAGGTAGCACTTTATATCAGTGTTAATAGTATGATAATAAATAAAACAAATTTCCAAATTTGACTGTGCAACATGTAAGACTTGGGAATTAAGCATGAAGCAATAAAATATAAATAGATTAGAAGGAGAATTACCTGATTAACACCTGAAAATATTTTTTTAATCCTTCCTGTTGGTATTCTGCAATGAATGCACTAAGCTAGAGGATTGTCGAGTGACATTTACTTAGCAGCAACATATTGATATGTGCAACACTTCATACAATAGTTCTAACTTAAAGTTAGGCAGCATTTAGGAAAATGATTTAGAAACTGTTAGTTGTCCATTGAACTGCACTTTTCAATACTTAATTTTTTTTATTGTTCTTTGCTTTGCTTTATATAGACTTGTACTTGATTGTTTTAGTACTTTTAGACAGATGTATTTGAAATACTTAATCAAAGATGGTGTTGACAAGAGTTAAACATAAAACAGAAGTACCTTTATGTTTTCCACAACTCCTGAACTTGCGCTAAAAGCCCGAGGTTTTAGTGCCACTGGTAGTGGAGTTGAGACATTTGTGCTTTGCTGAGTTTAAATAAATGAAAAAAAAGAAAGAAAGAAAAAAAAGGAAATAAAATGTAGAATTAAAATTTGAGCATACACAACATGACTCTTTCTCTCACACATGAAATTAAATGTGCAGATTGAATTCCATTTGCAGCACTGAGCACAAACCTGTGGAGGCCATATTGGTAACTTAGGAGTGGAGCTGCTTTTAACCGGTTTGTCATATGAAGATGTTGCTGGAGTACTAACTGTACTCTTTGAGAGAGAAACAGGAGGCTTTGGTTGCAGGAAAGAGGCAAAAATTCAATCACATTATGTGAGAATGTGATAGAAGTGAGAGAAAAACAGAAATATCATCAAGACAAAAAGTATCTGAACTTCCTAATCAGATCATATATATACAAACAGTGGATATAAAAAGTACACACACTCCTATTAAAATACCAGGTTTTTGTGATCTTAAAAATGAAAGAAAAATAAATAATTTCAGTCATTTTCTTATCGTTAATCTTACAGATAACGTGTACAATTCAACTGAATTGCGCGGAAATAACATAAAAACATACATTAAGCTGGTAGCAGAAGTGTGCACACCCCTGAAAGTATGTTTCAATCATTGCATTTAATCCTCCTAGGTACACGCTTGTCATCAATTAAAGAGACTCTCATTAACCTAAAATAAATTTAAACTATCCTTGTAGGATCCTCCAAACATTTATCCAACTGCTAGCAAAATCCATGCTCCACAGAGAGCTTACAAAGCACCAGAAAGGATCCCAGTGATCCCACAGTGAAGACTGTTTCAAAAAGTGGATAAAATATGGGACATTTGTAACATTGCAAACAAATGAAAAACTGTAAAAGCTTTTTAGTGCATCTTTAAAATGTGCCATGCTGATACACTCCTATACAAACATACTGAATGTTGTAATTAAATAAAAATGAGTTTCATCAAAGTATCATAAAGTGCACACTTATGTAACCAGCTTATTGTATGTTTTTTTTTCTCAAGCCTGTTGAACAAGACTCACTAGATTACAATCGTTTACATTATAGTTTTCACTTTCACTTTGCTTTATATACTGATTACTATTCATTCAGTGCAAATGACATAAATATCAGTCACTTCATTTAAGCTAAAAGAAATCATGTTATATTGGTTGAAATTATAGACCAAGCAAATCAGGTAGCATTTTATATCAGTGTTAATAGTATGATAATAAACAAAACTGTTCCACCTGTAAGACTGAGAAAGCATGTTATTTGTAGGCATAGTGACTTGGAAATTAAGCATTAAGCGATAAATCTATATAGATGAGAATGACCTGATTTACACTTGAATATAGTTTTTTAATCCCTCTTGTTGGTATTCTGCAATGAATGCACTGAGCTCTAGAGGATTGTCGAGCAACATTTACTCAGCAGCAACATATTGATATGTGCAACACTTCTTACTATAGTTCTAATGTAAAGTTAACATAAACGTCTGAAAACCACTTTGTTTCTGAAATGAGCTAAACACCAGATGGCTAAATGCAGCTATTTATCTTTCCCTTTGAAAGACTTTAATAAATCCAAATTATCTGCATGTTTGAAAACTACTAAGAACATTTATCTAGTCATATTGTCTGTTATAATCTTAAAATGAAATATAATTAAATTAAAAAAGATTAATTTCAATCTTATTTCTTACCCGTGACATGGTGCAACTTTTTCTGCTTCTCTTGTCTTTGCAAAACCCTCTTAGACTGATGCCCTGCAAACACTTTTCATAAAGTCTAACCAGGGAGATGGAAAAACATACTTGGTGTTCCAACTTGCCCAACAGGTATCACTACAGCTTTGAAAGGAGCTGTCTGACTGAAACTCAAGGGTGTATCAAAGGTTGAGTCCAGAGAGATGATGCTGAAGTATGATTTGAGAGATAAGCTAAGAAACTGTGTTAGAAAATAGTGTTGATCAGGAAGCAAAGGACCATTGCTTTCAAAGAAAACATTACATTCCAGTTAGTTTGAATAAAGTTCAAAGTCAGTCCAAATTGTTGTGACATGCTTCAGTCTTCCACATCAGACTTGAAGACATAACAATAAAGCTTTTCCAGATAAGATGTTAAAGGTTGAATCATAAGTTGACAAATAGTAAGAATACAGGTGGGAAACCTTTCTGAGGAAATAAAGTAAATCATGTGGTCATGCAACATGAGTTTAGCCTGGAAAGGAAAGCTGCCAAAAATTACCTGGAGGGCATTGCGACTGAAAAATCTCTGTATCAACTGCTCATTATGACATTGGTCAAGAAAAGAAGGAATGCTTTAAACTGGTCTATCTAGAGCTGAGTTCAATAACCGGTTCACTCAAGGCCCTCATTTATCAACACCAGCTCTGTTCAGACAGAAATATTAGATAGTATGAGAGATTAAACCAATTCACATGTCATGTTTAATCATATTTAAATAAATTAATCAATCGATAAGCCGGCACTGTAAATTTCATACAATGATTCAACATTCAGGTGCAGTGTTGGATTCATGGTCAAACTGTTATAACAGGCCGGGTTTCAAACAAATCTCTCCTCACAACACTGAACCACCTACTCACATGACTTTTCCACAGTTTCCACTTGATATTTTAATTCATTAGTACAGTGTGTGCAGAATTATTGGGCAAATGAGTATTTTGATCACATCATCCTCTTTATGCATGTTGTTCTACTCCAACCGGTACAATCTTGAAAGCCTACTACCAATTAAGTATATCAGGTGATGTGCATCTCTGTAATGAGAAGGGGTGTGGTCTAATGACATCAACACCCTATATCAGGTTTGCATAATTATTATGCAACCTCCATTCCTTTGGCAAAATGGGTCAGAGGAGAGATTTGACGGACTCTGAAAAGTCAAAAATAGTGAGATGTCTTGCAGAGGGATGCAGCACTCTTAAAATTGCCAAGCTTTTGAGGCGCGATCATCGAACAATCAAGCGTTTCATTCAAAATAGTCAACAGGGTCGCAAGAAACGTGTTGAAAAAACAAGGCGCAAAATAACTGCCCATGAACTGAGGAAAATCAAGCGTGAAGCTGCCAAGATGCCATTGGCCACCAGTTTTGCCATATTTCAGAGCTGCAACATCACTGGAGTGCCAAGAAGCACAAGTTGTGCAATACTCAGGGACATGGCCAAGGTAAGGAAGGCTGAAAAACGACCACCACTGAACAAGACACACAAGATAAAACGTCAAGACTGGGCCAAGAAATATCACAAGACTGATTTTTCTAAGGTTTTATGGACTGATGAAATGAGAATGAGTCTTGATGGGCCAGATGGATGGGCCCTTGGCTGGATCAGTACAGGGCAGAAAGCTCCACTCCGACTCAGACGCCAGCAAGGTGGAGGTGGGATACTGGTATGGGCTGGTATCATCTAAGATGAGCTTGTGGGACCTTTTCGGGTTGAGGATGGAGTCAAGCTCAACTCCCAGTCCTACTGCCAGTTTCTGGAAGACACCTTCTTCAAGCAGTGGTACAGGAAGAAGTCAGCATCGTTCAAGAAAAACATGATTTTCATGCAAGACAATGCTCCATCACACGCATCCAAGTACTCCACTGCGTGGCAGGCCAGAAAAGGTCTAAAAGAAGAAAAAATAATGACATGGCCTCCTTGTTCACCTGATCTTAACCCCATAGAGAACCTGTGGTCCCTCATCAAATGTGAGATCTACAGGGAGGGAAAACAGTACACCTCTCTGAACAGTGTCTGGGAGGCTGTGGTTGCTGCTGCAAGCAATGTTGATCGTAAACAGATCAAGACACTGACAGAATCTATGGATGGCAGGCTTTTGAGTGTCCTCGCAAAGAAAGGTGGTTATATTGGTCACTGATTTGTTTTTGTTTTGTTTTTGAATGCCAGAAATGTATATTTGTAAATTTTGAGTTGTTATATTGGTTTCCCTGGTGAAAATAAATACAGTAAGTGAAATGGGTATATATTTGGTTTTTGTTAAGTTGCCTAATAATTATGCACAGTAATAGTAACCTGCGCACACAGATATCCTCCTAAGATACTAAAACTAAAAAAACCCCACTCCAACTTCCAAGAATATTCAGCTTTGATATTTATGAGTCTTTTGTGTTCATTGCGAACTTAGTTGTTGTTCTATAATAAAATTAATCCTCAAAAATACAACTTGCCTAATAATTCTGCACACCCTGTAAACATAAACAATATCTAATTCATATCAGTCTCAAAACTAATATTTTCTAATCATTAATTCTTATTCTCATTTTTCTAACTGTTGAGCAAGTCTATTCCTCAGACCGGGGCCGTATGTTGAGGGGGTGTTCAATGTCAGTATTAAATGTTCAGTATAGAAACAACAGATTTAAAGCTACAGTACTATTTTTTCAGTTATTGTTAAAGTTTTTTATTTCTTTAATCATGTAGTTGGCAAGTTAAAAGGAACAAAACATAAAATCTACATTGTGATGTGCTGCTCTGTGGCAGTTTGTACCTCTCTGGCCACACTTTGCCAACAAACCTTCTGGTTGGCTCATGAGATGGATTTATGTTGCAACCCTTCATACATGTCATATAAAAATAGAATTAAAATAGCACATACACCGGTTTGTGATTGATACACCTTTATTGTAGTTGTTTAATAATAAAAGCACAATAATTAAAAACTTGATTAGTAGCATTGCAAGGATGACAAAATTCTGGAAGGGTTGGTAAATACAATCAGTGCTATGTAGTATCAATGAGCTATTATTCTTTTATTGTTGATACAGAATAAATCATCTCAAACCATAACCTGTGGTTATGTACTAAAGTACTAAATAAGACAAGAAGTTTCTGAAGCACAAACCAGTTGCACCTCTTCAAGGCCTGCTGAACAACTCTTTGATTTTCACTAGCTCTTTTAATCCTTTATCAAGATCCTCAGACAGGGTACGGATTTTCTGTGCCAGCGTTGACTCCAGACCTTTCTTCACCTTATGGCCCTTTTTACCTTTGGTGAAGTAGATATCCATACCAAGCGCAAAGCCTGAAATCATTCCAGAGACCTTGTAGCAGGTCTGTGATGTCAATCCACTTGCCTCTCCCATGGCCAGCTCCACCACCTTTGCTACCTTCTTTGAGCCCATCTGGCTTTTTTTCAAAACAGACAGACCATGCAGCTTCAGTTGCTCCATGCCCTCGTTGAAGAAGCTCAAGCAGGTCATTATATCTTCATAAAGGCTCCTGAAGTCGTCTAAAATTTTGTTGATTTTCTTCTTGTCATGTGCAATTGTGGCCTGGAAGAACACATTTAATATTTTTTTTGTTAATTGTTTTAGTTTTTATTCTCACATCCATCCATCCATCCATAAAACATGCAAAAATCATTCATTATATATGTTTGGTTGCTGTCTGGCCACCTTGTTGGCGATGGCTGCTGATGCACCAGTGACGCCGCCAGCTGTAGCCACGCCCACTCCAACAGCAGTGAGAGCCAGTGAGGCTCCCATCGTGAATGGAGACAGGATCACCCCAGCAGCTGCTGCAACTCCTCCTGCTACTGTTGTAGCTCCTCCTGTGATGCCAGCAATCTTTGTCCCCTTTGAGACCTCAAAATACAAAGTAATCCAATGAATATTCTAAACCTCAACTAAGCTCAGATCACATCTCAAACAAACTCGTTAAAAGTGTGTGAATTTTAAGAACAAAACCTTTCTTCTAACATGTACGGTGATGTTACCTTGCCTAAGTTGTCAGCAGTGCAAGACAGCTCATCAATCAGTTGTTGGAGGTTTTCTCCATGTTCATTCATCCGGTAGATGTAAATCTGCATCACTTCATACAGATGTTTGGCTTTAACTTTGATGATCCTGAAATGAAACACTAAAGTGTCATCTATAAGAAATGGACCCTATTCAGTCAGTTGTGCTGTTGCATAAAATGTGCTTTACAAATAAACTTGAACTTGAACTAATTCCAGCAGGCTGGTATGAAATATTAGTCATATAGTCAGTATTTACCTAGTTGAGTTATAATAACTTTTACAGACCACAAGTCAGATATGCTTTTACCTCTTGTATCGAGCAACTGTTTAGGTTAAACACTTTTTATCTGTATTTAGTCAGAAATAAGCACTCACATGCATAAAAATACACTTAACAGTTGCAGTTGTTATTTTGTCCATGGCTTTAAAAGTATTAAAAAAGGTACAACAATAATTTATTCTCTGAGATAACTCTGGTTATACCTAAACAGTTATGGAAACAGAGTTAGTAGCTGAAATACAGCACATCGTGGTAGCTAATTAAGACGTAATATCGGTTGTTAAAAAAAAATGGAGACAGGAGGTGGTACAAAACATTTATGCTAGCTTTAATAGTGTCATGCACAACGTCCAAGCAAAAATTCAGTTTCATCAGCAACAGTTGTCGTTAGTATGGTTTGCACATTCAGTTTGAGAACATAAAAAGAAAGCCAGATGTAATAATGATCTACTCACTCTGTCTCTGAAGACCCTAGATATTCAAGGTCTTTGCTGAGATAATTCCAGGCTGTAGGTTAATAAAAACTACAGTTCAGCAACAGCAAGATAAAACTTTACATTAGAAAGATTCATTTTAGGCTTCTACAATTATAAACCTAACTTACATAGCCTGTCGTTGAAGCGCTCTGACATAGATTTGACATCCTAGTTAAAGAAAAGCAGGTTGTTAGATGAGTTATAAAGCATAGATGGAGCCACATTAATTAAGTGCAAAAATATTGAAATAATTACCAGGGTTTCATTTTCATCATCAAACTCCTCTTTTGGTGTTGGCAGTGGAGAAGAGAGTTGTCGGAGTAGAATTTGCTGGATCTTGGGAAAAATCCAAATTTATGTAATCATTTTATACTCATGAATTCGAACAAAACTACACACTCGCACAGAAATACACACTCACACACACGCACACACGCACATATATGGGCTAAGTAAAGAAGCAGAGGTTAAACTGAACTGGAAGAGTTCACTCCAGGACAACACAATTGTCCTGGCAGCCTGTGACACATCTAGCGAGAGAGAAAACTTTACCTTTTTGAGTCCAACTATTTATGTGAGTGAGTTTTTTCTTTAGTAATGTTGGTGTAGGAGTCTAGTTACTATTTGACCCTTACCTGATTTTTAAAGTCTTCTGTAACTTTTGGTTCAGTCACCTAATAAAAAACAGTGTGAGAATCCAGTTTTATGAGGCCAATGCTTAGTTTGTTAGCATTTAGGAAAAAAAGTAGTTCTCCATATATATTGGTTGAAATTATAGACCAAGCAAATTAGATAGCATTTTATAACAGTGTTAATAGTATGATAATAATAAAAACTAATTTCCAAAAATGACTGAAAAACAATCTATTGGGCTGAAAAATCATAAAAACATACATTAAGCTGGTAGCAGAAGTGTGCACACCCCTGGAAGTATGTTTCAATCATTGCATTTAATCCTCCTAGGTACACGCCTGTCATCAATTAAAGAGACTCTCATTAACCTAAAATAAATTTAAACTATCCTTGTAGGATCCTCCAAACATTTATCCAACTGCTAGCAAAATCCATGCTCCACAGAGAGCTTACAAAGCACCAGAAAGGATCCCAGTGATCCCACAGTGAAGACTGTTTCAAAAAGTGGATAAAATATGGGACATTTGTGACATTGCAAAAAACTGAAAAACTGTAAAAGCTTTTTAGTGCATCATTAAAATGTACCATGCTGATACACTCCTATACAAACACTCTAAATGTTGTAATTAAATAAAAATGAGTTTCATCAAAGTATCATAAAGTGCACACTTATGTAACCAGCTTATTGTATGTTTTTTTTTCTCAAGCCTGTTGAACAAGACTCACTAGATTACAGTCGTTTACATTATAGTTTTCACTTTCACTTTGCTTTAAATACTGATTACTATTCATTCAGTGCAAATGACATAAATATCAGTCACTTCATTTAAGCTAAAAGAAATCCTGCTATATTGGTGGAAATTATAGACCAAGCAAATCAGGTAGCATTTTATATCAGTGTTAACAGTATAAAAATAAACAAAACTGTGCCACCTGTAAGACTGAGAAAGCATGTTATTTGTAGGCATAGTGACTTGGAAATTAAGCATTAAGCGATAAATCTATATAGATGAGAATGACCTGATTTACACTTGAATATAGTTTTTTAATCCCTCTTGTTGGTATTCTGCAATGAATGCACTGAGCTCTAGAGGATTGTCGAGTGACATTTACTCAGCAGCAACATATTGATATGTGCAACACTTCTTACTATAGTTCTAATGTAAAGTTAACATAAACGTCTGAAAACCACTTTGTTTCTGAAATGAGCTAAACACCAGATGGCTAAATGCAGCTATTTATCTTTCCCCTTGAAAGACTTTAATAAATCCAAATTATTTGCATGTTTGAAAACTACTAAGAACATTTATCTAGTCATATTGTCTGTTATAATCTTAGAATTAAATATAATTAAATTAAAAAAGATTAATTTAAATCTTATTTCTTACCCGTGACATGGTGCAACTTTTTCTGCTTCTCTTGTCTTTGCAAAACCCTCTTAGACTGATGCCCTGCAAACACTTTTCATAAAGTCTAACCAGGGAGATGAAAAACCATACTTGGTGTTCCAACTTGCCCAACAGGTATCACTACAGCTTTGAAAGGAGCTGTCTGACTGAAACTCAAGGGTGTATCAACGGTTGAGTCCAGAGAGATGATGCTGAAGTATGATTTGAGAGTTAAGCAGATAAACAACTAACACAAATTCACAAACTGATACATGAAAAAACAACAAGAAAAATGAGTAAATAGTATTTTCCAAACAGATTTGAACCTTTAACCTCTCACATCTAATTACACTACCGTTCAAAAGTTTGGGGTCTCTTCCCTATTGAATCCCATGGCAAACTGACCCCAAACTTTTGAACGGTAGTGTATTTTCAATCTTAGTTTATTTTCAAACATAATAGACCAAATCAAAGTTAAAACAGAGGAAATTGTAATAAATGAAATAGAAGTCCATACTCAATACCAAAGAAAAAAGAAAAACAAAACATGCAATGCTCATAATCAACCCATTTACTTTTTAATCCTTGTGGTTCCAGAAAGGGAATCGGCAGTAAGAACTTTTTGAGCCGTACTCCGTTTTAGTATTATTATGCTTCTGTGATTCTTTTCATTAATAATTACTGATTTAACAGGTTTTTCATCTTACATGCATTTAGTATGACTTTGATTATCCATTATTTTTAAACATGTTTAACTACTTTTCTTTTTTAATTAGTGGATAATATTTTTTGTGAAATGATATGATTGACAAAAAAATATTAATCAGTTTCATTCTACAAAACCATTCCTGTTTCTTTAGTTCTTCTTCAAAATAGCTAAATTTTTGTTTTGTGTTGTCTTGTTGCCTTGAAAGTTTTGACATTTTTCTTGATCATGTTGCAGCGCTGGACTATTGCAAACATTGGAAAGTGGTCCCTATAATTGATCATTATGGAAAAAGCCCCACTGTATACAACTGGCTAAATGCATGTGCATAAAAGGCCTGGATAGATCACATTGCATTTGTGCAAGTTGCATTTCCCGGGTGGATTTTGGGATCGTTTTCTCTTTTGGCTTCTCAAAGTCAATAAATCTAAGCTGTATATAGAAAATTCAACCATTTTAGAAAATGTAGATACAATTTGTCAAAGACTGGTGAAACTCTGCTCATCTTTACATCTGAGCGATAAGCTAAGAAACTGTGTTAGGAAATAGTGTTGATCAGGAAGCAAAGGACCATTGTTTTCAAAGAAAACATTACATTCCAGTTAGTTTGAATAAAGTTTAAAGTCAGTCCAAATTGTTGTGACATGCTTCAGTCTTCCACATCAGACTTGAAGGCATAACAAAAAAGCTCTTCCAGATAAGATGTTAAAGGTTGAATGATGAGCTGACAAATAGTAAGAATACAGGTGGGAAACCTTTCTGAGGAAATAAAGTAAATCATGTGGTCATGCAACATGAGTTTAGCCTGGAAAGGAAAGCTGCCAAAAATTACCTGGAGGGCATTGCGACTGAAAAATCTCTGTATCAACTGCTCATTATGACATTGGTCAAGAAAAGAAGGAATGCTTTAAACTGGTCTATCTAGAGCTGAGTTCAATAACTGGTTCACTCAAGGCCCTCATTTATCAACACCCGCTCTGTTCAGACAGAAATTTTGGATAGTACGAGAGATTAAATTAATTCACATCTCATGTTTAATCATATCTAAATAAATTAATCAATCAATAAGCCGGCACTGTAAATTTCATACAATGATTCAACATTCAGGTGCAGTGTTGGATTCATGGTCAAACTGTTATAACAGGCCGGGTTTCAAACAAATCTCTCCTCACAACACTGAACCACCTACTCACATGACTTTTCCACAGTTCCCACTTGAGATTTAGATTTTTTAGTAAACAAACAATATCTAAATTATATCAGTCTCAAAACTAATATTTTCTAATCATTAATTCTTATTCTCATTTTTCTAACTGTTGAGCAAGTCTATTCCTCAGACCGGGGCTGTATGTTGAGGGGGTGTTCAATGTCTGTATTAAATGTTCAGTCTAGTAACAACAGATTTAAAGCTACAGTACTATTTTTTCAGTTATTGTTATAGGTTTTTTATTTCTTTAATCATGTAGTTGGCAAGTTAAAAGGAACAAAACATAAAATCTACATTGTGATGTGCTGCTCTGTGGCAGTTTGTACCTCTCTGGCCACACTTTGCCAACAAACCTTCTGGTTGGCTCATGAGATGGATTTATGTTGCAACCCTTCATACATGTCATATAAAAACAGAATTAAAATAGCACATACACCGGTTTGTGATTGATACACCTTTATTGTAGTTGTTTAATAATAAAAGCACATTATTTAAAAACTCGATTAGTAACATTGCAAGGATGACAAAATACTGCAAGGGTTGGTAAATACAATCAGTGCTATGTAGTATCAATGAGCTATTATCCTTTGATTGTTGATACAGAATAAATCATCTCAAACCATAACCTGTGGTGAAACTAAAAGTACTAAATAAGACAAGAAGTTTCTGAAGCACAAACCAGTTGCACCTCATCAAGGCCTGCTGAACAACTCTTTGATTTTCAC